>NC_092876.1:120934095-121076595 GCF_028372415.1 Notamacropus eugenii
CATATTGCTTTCATAGAATGTGATGAAATAATTCTATGTTCAAATAAATGGATATCAAAGTGATATAAGGGCAGCCAGGTGGATAGAACACCTGGCCTGGAGTTAGGAAGACTCATCTTCTGGAGTTCAAATCTGGACTCAAATAACTTGCTATATGACCCTGGGCAAGTCATTTAACTCTGCCTCAGTCTTCCTCTATGTTCCTCCTAAGGAGGAACGAAAGCAAATATTCTTGAATTATACCTACTTCACAGCGTTTTCATGGAAAAATACCACATAAACTATGAAATGTTATACAAATATGATTTATTACATTCTCATAGTTACCCTTGAACTCAAGTCTCCAGCACTCAATGTTGGCCTGTCCCAACATACCTTTAGATAAAACTGACCAATATTGGTGAAATTGCTACACTATGAAAATCATCAACACACCTCTGTGTTTATTCTCTTGATTCAAAATGTCAACTAATGAAAGTTTACAAATGGAATTCTCTCTAGTAATTTTGAATGGACTTCAGTGAAATACAACTCATGGTAGAGTTTACCGAAAGATGATTGAACCAAATGCGATCTGTTATTTAAAAAAGAGTTAACATATGTGCACCAGTCATAATTGCACATGGCAGTTCTATGAATAAATCAAGAAAATTCTCATGTGTTTTTCTTTTAATTAATCTCCTTTTCATTTTTTTTATTATTTTAGATCTGATAGGTATCTCTGAGGTCCTGAAATTCAGTCTCTGCCTGCCCTTCCCAGTCTTACTCCAAATTTACTTACTCCAAGCCCAGAGAAAGTGAGGTGAATACACCAGATTGCATGACTAATAAATGCTAGAGATACCTATTAGATAGTAAACTCCTTAAGAGCAAGTATTGTGTTTTGTGTTTGGGGCTTGGTAGTGGCTTTCCTTGAATCTCTAAGGTTTTGTATTTTTTAAAGTCCTTAATAAATGTAAGATGAATTAATTTGAAATGAACCAACTCAGAGAGAGAAAGAGAGAGAGGGAGGGAGAGAGAGAGACAAAGAGAGAGAGAGAGAGAGAGAGAGAGAGAGAGAGAGAGAGAGAGAGAGAGAGAGAGAGAATCATAGCCCAACTGTCATGAATCCTAGCCCTATGCATTTTGTGCTTTTCAAGTTACTTTAAATTAAACATTTACCCCTTTGTTGTCTAATAAGTAAATTAAATGAGGTAAAGAAATGGTCATATGTAGTTTATTAAAAATAGCATTCCAAAGAGGCTGAATAAATGAAATGAAAATATTTAGTCATGAGAGCATTAATACTGGGAGAATGGAGTTAAATAGTGTAGACAAGAGGTAGGAGGGGGAATGTGTTTTAAAGTCAGATTTAAAAGAGTCAATGAGGCAGAATATACAGGAAGACAGTTCCAGTGAGTAACAATGGTTCTCTTAAGGCTTATATGGCATATATGACTAGGTTCTATAAGATGACTTGGAATTGGAGATGGCATGGACATAAAATGCCTATCAAGGTTTTATGCTTCATTAATTTAATATGCTTTTTAATTTAAGTACAAGTAACTAAAATTGGAAGCTGTTGAGAAGAAATTGCTACAGTGAGAGGTGGAGTGGGAAGGATGCAGAATTGGGAATCTGGAGACCTAGGTTCTCATCTTGGCTCTACCTTTAACCACTATATGATGTCAGGGATGTCAATCCCCTGGACTTTAATTTCTTCATCTGCAAAATGAAATAATAGGACTAAATGACGTCTGAGACTATTTCTATTTCTATGATGGGATGAATTTTTTTGACTATATAATTTCATGATGACTCACTCATATATGAAAATACACTAATCTTTAATAGCTGACCCTTAAAAAAAATGCTATTAGCCTAATATTCTAGGAAAGAGGCTTTCTGAGAGAACATAAAGAGAAGAAATATTCTTGTTCCAAAGCAATGACTTTTTTGACAGTCTGCTTGAGCTATATTTAAATCCTTTTTCAAAAAAATAGAAATACAATTATGAGTGAAAGGCATCAAAATTGCTAATTTGTTCATATTTTTTAAAATGTTAACACAGTAGTAAGAAAAGTGTTTTGTTTGTCTGTATTGCCTTGTGCTCCCTTCTATGCCCTTTAAAAATTGTTTCTGTTGATGTTCTTAGGTTTTTACATCACCACATTCTTTTAGTATCCCTTATCCTCTTCCCAGTCAACCCATATGAGTATTTAAAAAAAATAGTACCTACAAAATATAATTATCTGTGTTTGACATTGTGGGAGAACTTAAGTTTTAAAAGAAGTGGTTCTCTGCCCTCATAAAATTCAGTGTAGGGATGCAAATACCTATCTACAAATAGAGATAGCCTATAAACAATGGTCAAAAGTGGGTTGCTAGCTTGCTGCTATGAAAAGAGCACTGAACTAAAAGTCAGAAGATCTGGATCTAGATTTTCCCACTGAACAGCTCTGTGACTTTGTTTATATAAACACACATGTGCATATAATTCTATCTATCTGTCTATCTATCTATCTATCTGTCTATCTATCTGTCTGTCTGCCTATCTATTTATATATCTATCTATCTATCATCTATCTATTCATCCAACAGTCTATCCATCCATCCATCCATCTATCTGTCTATCTATCTATCTATCTATCTATCTATCTATCTATCTATCTATCTATCTATCTATCCTCTACACACCTACAGCTCTACCTATCTCCAAGTTTTTTAGAACTTAATAGAACTTATAACAACCTCAGAAAACCCCATAAAATTTCAATTTTTAAATTACATTTTTATTGATGCTATTAGTTTTTTTTTTACATCAACATAGTTTTCTTCAGTATCCCTGCCATCGCCTATGAGTATTATTTTTAAATAGAAAAGAAAGAGAAAGAAGAGGAGCAAATTAGAACAACTAATCAATACATTGAAAAAGTCTGAAAACACAATATGTAGCCCTTGTGGACTTCAGTTTTTATTTGTTTTAAATACTGAAATGTTCTTTTCTTTCTTGTTTTTTCTTGTTTTATATCACTATCATTTTTGCCACCTACCTGTCCCAAGTTGAAGTCTTCTACTTTAACAAATAAGTATATTCAAGAAAAAGTAATGCAACACATTGGCTATGTCTAAAAACATGTCACATTCTATATCTCTAGTCTACCAGCTTTCTTTTTTTTTCCAAGAGGAGGGAAGCATACTTTAATTTTAGCCTTCAGGAGTAAGTAGTGGTCACTAAATTGACAAGAGTCCTAAAGTACTTCAAAGTCCTTTTCATTTTCATTTTTTTCAAATTTATTGTTTGCAAATTTATTGCTTAAATTATTCTCATGATTTTGCTCCTTTTACTCTGCATTGATTGATATAACTGATATAACATATTTGTTATTTTGTATACAATAATACTTAATTATATTCATATAAACTAATTTATTCATCCTGATGTCTCCAAGGCTAAGTTGAGTGGCCGCTTTTCTGGGATACTGCAGGAAGAATTAATTTATTCAGATATCATTTGGATGAAATATGTATTCAATCACAAATGCATATTCAATCATGAATAAGTATTCAACATGCATTTATTAAGCTTGTGCTATGTGGCAGGCACTGTGCTATGAGCTAAGGATGCAAAGACAAAAAGAAAATAGTCCTTGCTAATGAGAAACTTAAATATATGTATACATACACATACACACATACATATATATGTATATACTTTTTTAGGGTCTAGTTTATTAAGAAACTGATTATTCAAAAGGAAGGAAAGGGGAACCCTAGCTCCTAGATGTGAAAGTCTTTCTCACCTCCTATGACATCAGAACCAGAGGAGGAAGTTGTCTTTCACCCCTACCCTCCAAATCACAAATGGAAAATTAATGGAAGAATTCCAATTAGACATCATCATATCCCAAGCAAGGGAGCAAATTAACTGTGTAAGGGAAGGAGGAGTGGGTCAAACATACTATGGGATATTTGCAAATAAGTAATACCTATAACTCCCAGGATAGAGCAATCCAGGCAGTTCAAGCCCCATTAATGGTTATTGCCACCTCCCTTCATTTCTCCTCTAATTTTTTTTTTTAATAGGTCATAGTACCTTTCTCTATTTCTTTTTATTAGGTCATAGTACCTCAGGGTAGAGAGTGAGATAGAACTAGGAAAGGAAAAGTAAAGATCTAAGGGAAAGAGTTAAAGTTGGGAAATTATAGGAGAGGGAGAAGGATTCCAAAACCAATCCTAACCACTAGACATTTCAGCAAATAGCATTTTTGTACCATGCTATTGCTAATGTGAAGAACTTGTAATCTTTAACATTGGAAAGCTATCTTTCTTGACTTTTTATAAAGAAGCTAAGCATCAAAAAAATTGCTTCTGCAAATACTTTGATTTGTAGGCAAATACTCTTAGTACAAGCAGATAGGTGGCTCACTGGAGAGAAAGAGCACTGGGCCTGAAATCAGGAAGATTTTATTTGAAATCCAGTCTGAGATGCTTACTAGCTAGAGGCAAATGACAAATCACTCAAGTATTTTTGCCAAGAAAACCCATGGATTGTATTGGTGTTCTGTGATCCTTGGGGTCATGAAGAATTAGACGTGACTGAACAACAAATTCTTATCATGGATCAGGTTTCTGACTAATAAAAGTATTTGTTTGAAATCCCATATTTTAGCAGTACTAAAAAATCATGAACTGTCAGTCCTTTGCTTGACTTTATAAAGTATGATACATGACTTCTTAAATGGATGCTTAGATTCAACATCCTGTCATTCTGCATTGCTTTTGACTGTCTTGTTCCTTTTCAACTATCCATCATGTTTATAACTGTCCAAATAATATCCCTAATAACTACACTGAACATTTAACTCCTCTACTCAGTTGCCTTCATTGGCTCCCTATTGTCTGTTAAATTACATATGGATGTCAGTTCCTGCTATTCAAGATTTTCACTTACTCTTGTATGCTTACCTTATATCCTTCCTTTTTATATCTTCTATAGATCACTCAGCTCTTCTTTGACTCCTGTTTTCATTCTAATCTTCCCCATTTCCATTCTTTGACTTGACATTCTCCATAGCTGAAATGGACTTACAATGGACTTATCCACCACAACCCCCTCTACCTTCTAGTGTTAACCCACCTTCCTTCCTTCCTTCCATCTTTCCTTCCTTTCCTCCTCCTTCTTTGTCTTTTCTTCTTCTTCTTCTTCTTCTTCTTCTTCTTCTTCTTCTTCTTCTTCTTCTTCTTCTTCTTCATCCTCCTCTCTGTCTCTGTCTCTCTGTCTCTGTCCCTCTCTGTGTCTCTCTCTGTGTCTCTCTGTGTCTCTGTCTCTGTCTCTGTCTGTCTCTCTGTCTCTCTCTGTCTGTCTCTGTCTCTGTCTCTGTCTCTCTCTCTCTCTCTCTCTCTCTCTCTCTCTCTCTCTCTCTCTCTCTCTCTCTCTCTCTCTCTCTCTCTCTCTCCCTCTCTGTTATTTGTTTTTCTCAGCTATCTGATAGCCTGAAGGACTGGAAGCTAAATCTGAATTGTTGGTCCATCATGGATACTGCCCTCCAGCACCCTTGTTATCTACTATTCTAGGTTACAAGTCTACATTTTTGTACCTTCTTGGAGACACTATGCTATTGATAGAGCGGCAGAAAGCAGTTTGGGACAAAGGACTGAATCCCAGATCAGTTCTGGACATCTCCTGGCTGCTGGCCCAGTTCAAAGATCTGGATGCTGAGTCCATATTCTTGGCCCTTCTGAAATGCAGGGTCTGTGATTAACTCTGGGCAACTGTGCACTGCTGGCCTAATTCCAGGAACTGAATGTATGATCCTAGTCCCCTCCTACACCACAGTTTATTGTCAGGTCATTTGTCAATAAGTAGAATTTGTGATCTTAGACTTATAGAAAGATAAACCACTTTAGTTTCTATTTCAATTGTCTCATCACTATTTGGTCCAGCATTCTGTATTCTTCTTAAATCCTTGTTTGAACAATTGGTGGGAGGGACTCTACTGTTTCCTCCTACTTTACTGTCTTGGCTGGTCTCCTGAAATCTTCTTTGTCAATATCCAGTTTGAGATGCCTACAATAAGGCATACAATCAATGTTCAACAGTCATTGCAGTCACACTCCTGGAGTTGAGAAGAGAGATAAAAACAGAGCTGTTTGTGAAAAAGAAATATTTGAATCCTCAGGAATTTATGAGAATATAAATGAGAAGAGTCTAGAGAGTAAAGAAGACAGAGCCCAGGGGCACAGCCACATTTCCAGGGTATGAGGTGAAGGAGCAAAGCATTGGGCTCAGAGCTAGAAAGGATACTAGAGGTCATACAATCCAGATCTCCTCTTTTAAGTATGGGGAAACTACCAGCCAGAATTTGAGTGACTTGCCCAAGGTCACACTTGCAATAGTACATGGCTTACTCAGAATATTTATCCTGGTAGCAATATAAGTTGTTAGAAAAAAAAAAGTCCTCTGCCAAAGAACATCTTATTCCTCAATTATTTCAAAGAAAGTGCCTAGAGGAAAAGGAGGTATGACAATTGCTGTAAATTCTCCCTCTCCGTTACTGCTGGACCAACTTCAAGTGTTTTGTTATTTTAATAGGTGGTTACATATCTTGAGTGAGGATGAGAGCCATCTAACCACTTGTGTTTCATTTTGCTAATGACTAATGAATGTGACATGCATAGTGCATGAAAGCTTCCTGGGAGGCTTTTTAATAAGCCTGGAGCCCCTCCTGAGCTTGGACTGCTCAGTCATTTAAGGAGTGATAATTACCCTGAAAGTGTTATGTAAATAAGTGCTTCCTGATTTCTGGGTCTTAGCTAGGAGGAATTTTTTTGTGCTGACAAAGAAGTTAACTAGACTTCCATGCTTTGACCAATCATGGATCTTTTAGTACCAGTGTCTTCTAAGTTTCTTTTTTCTACTTCTAAAGTAGCCTTAAAATATCTCAAGTGACTGAAAAATTTCATAATATCAGAAATATCAAGCTAGAGTGACTTGAAAGGTCATTCAGTCCCATTCTCTTTTTACAACTGAGGAAACAAGGTAGAGATGTGATGTAATTAACTAAAGTCAAATGTGGAGAAGTGGAGAGTTGAACACCTGACCTCTGATTTGGTTGTGTTGACTCAGTAATGTAACAGATTCTTATTGGCTGGTCAACCTGTTTTAATCCCTTCATTAATAAATTAATCCTAAAGTTTTTTCCAAGTTCAATTCCTATAATTCTATGACATAAGACATGAAAGAAGTAATGCAATTTAAAATACAATACTACTATAGTTATAATAATTTTTACATTATTTTTGTATAATTTTTTCAGAATTTATCTGCTTGTCTTTGAGAGAACTTTTAACTTACAGGTGTAACTTTTATTTGAATTGCCATGATTTGCTATATGTGTATACATTAATAGATCATATGAAAATATTTCATCCAAGAAGGAAAGTACCCTTATTAACTCTATCTATGAACACAAAAATCCATTTGAGCCTTAGTAAGCAAGCAGCATTAAAGGTCACACAGCTACTTACCAGCAGCCATTGATTAAAACCCAGAGCCCTCTACCCATTACATGGTACTGTTCTATTTTCTAATTTATAGTTCTTGTTGTTTAAAAAAAATATTCTCATCAATTACGTTCAAGGTAAAAATGTTCAAGTCTATTCAGCAAAATTAACAAGATAAAAGAAGGAGTCATGCAAAGTACTCTGAAAAAAATCACATTGGAGAAATCAGTTTTTCTTAGGCAAATCAGGAGAGGCTTTATGAAAGAAGTAGAATTGAACATGCTCTGTGACCTAGACCTTAAAGAGAAAGATTTCAACAGGTGTAGTTTTGAGCTAAGTTCAAATGTTCCAAGTGTGACAGATGATTAGTAGTGCAGTTCATTTGGAAAGTACAGCACATGAGGAGATGAAGGGTTAAAAAAAATCTGGAAATACGTACTGGAACTAAAGCATGGAGGATCTTGAATAGTAGACTTTTTATAGAACACACTTTAGATCACTGGGTTTTTTTTCAAACTTTTTGATTGCAAACTAATTTCATAAAGAAAAAAAAAAAGAGCCTATACCCATGATATATGCATACAGGGCCTTCCAAAAGTCAGTGCAGATGCAAGGTTTTAAAGTTCAGATAGCATGCAACTAAACTAAAAATTTGGAAGGCCCTATATTTGATTATTAACAAATTTGTGCATGTATTATACCTATAAAATTTAGAATAGACATTTCAAAACATGAAATAAAGGTAAATTGATATTCGATCCCAGAGTCTACTCAAGTTTACTAAGTAGGGGAGTCACATGGTCAGACCGAATTTTAGAACTAGAATATCAGTTTTTGAGCTGATTGGAGGAGATGAGATAAAATAAATAAAAGAGGACAACCACTTAGGTAGATATTGCAAAAGTCCAATCAAAAGGTGGTAAGTGGAGAGAAGAGGACAGATAAGAAGATATGTTCTTGATAAGTTTAGTCAATAAATTTTTATTAAGTATATATTATGTGCCAGGAACTGTGGAAAACACTGAAGATAAACAAAACAAAACAACCAAAAAAAAGAAAACCCATGTCCTCAAGGAATGCACAATCTAATAGGAGAGGTAACATATGAACACATGTATGTACAGGCATGTATATAATATGTGTGTATATGTAGAAAGAACTTTAGAAAGAACTTTGATAGGGTAGACTGTTTCAAGAAGGCCACAAAATGAGGAAGGAAATGGAGAGCAGCTCATATAAAGATATATTACAGGAACTAGAGAAGACATAGTTTAAGGTTGAATAGGTTCTAGTTGTCTGCAATTATTTGAAATAATAGTATAATAAAAGAAGAAATAGACTTGTTCTGCTTGAGTGAAAAGGCAATACTAGACACAATAGGTGGAAGTTGTAAAATAATGTATTTATGTTTGATGTAAGACAACTTTACTTCATTAGCTCTGTCCAAAATGAAATAGATTGCCTTGTAAAGGCAATGGGTTCTCTTAATTGGAGGCCTCCAAAACATACAGTGATGGTCACTCTTCAAGACTGTTGGAAAGGCAAGTCCTTTTCAGTTTTCAAGGTAGAAAACCTTTGAGATCCCTTCCAATTCAGATTATGAAGAGTGGATGAGAAATAAAAATGTCATGAGAGAGACATATCCATCTGTAAGAAGCAAAATCAAAGATGGTTCAAAAAAAGTTATCTTTTGAACTACTCTTGAAGAATTACTATGTTAACGAGTAGACTTACATCCTGGTGAGAGAACTAAGGCATTAACACAGGGACAGGAAGAAAAATCAGTGTCCCTGTTTCTGGAATTTAAATAACTTAATCCCAAAACAATAAACTAGGCATGATGATCAATCAGTAAACTGAAACTGGATATTTCCAGAAATGATGAAAAACACTTTTCTGTCAATATCTGAGGAATAGCTCATTAACACAGTATTAGATTGTGGTTTTAGATGTCATCTAATACAATTCCAAAGGAATTAACCATATTTGTAGGAAATAAATTGGTAACATATTATGGGGGGAGTCCTAAAATTTGTTACATAGAACAAGAACCCCCAACCTAGCTAGTGGTCACTCTAATTGCTGTTGCTTTTTCTTCTGATCTGACTGAAGTCATTGTCCCCCACTTTCTTCACTGACCCACTAGAGATATAAAAGGACCAGACTCTTCCTCTAAAACTTTCTTATCTATGGAAACACAAAGATAAAACAATATCTCTGTGTGTCAAACCTTCTGGAGAAAGATACAACATGGGTCATGCTGACATATAAAAGTGGAAGATGCTACTTATTGCTCAGTACTATAATTGCTGAAGTTCTTAAAACATATGATCTTTTGTGTGAAGACACCCATCATGCCACTCCCAATCATGAATTGTCCCATGAGATATGGACTGGGTCAAATTCTTTTACCAGTTTTACCATTTGCTTACATATCTTTACTGTTTTCCTATCTTACACACTTGACCCTCACCAGCTGTATAACCTTGGGCAAGTCACTTAACCCTAATTGCCTCATCCTGGGTCATCACCAGTCATTCTGATGAATATCTGGTGACTGGATTCAGATGGCTCTGGAGGTGAAATGAGGCTGGTGACCTAAACAGCCCTCCCTCACTAAAAACAAAGTCAAGTGCAAGTCATGTCATCATTTCTCTGATGACATGGTCTTCTTTGGCAACGGATGAACACACACATATATGTATGTAGTATGTATGTAAATGTGTAAATGTGTATGTATATGTGCACATATATACACACATATATACATATATGTATATATGGAAGTATACATGCATATATATGCACACAATGTATATACATATATACTGTATGAGTCTATATTCACATGCATATGTATATATAAAACTGTTTATATATACATACATATATACATATACATATACATATATATGCATGTACACATGAAGACATCTCTGCCTCTTAATCTGTCTATAGCTATATGTCCATCTCTATCTGTATAGCTCCATTTCTATTTATACCAGTGTCCTAATATTTGGAATTTAAATTACTTATTAATACCCAAACAATAAACTATGCAAGATGATCAATCAATAAGTTGATTGAACCTTTAACCTCTATTCATCCTTTCTCTTAACTTTCTGTTTTTTGTTGAAGGTAGCATTAAACTTCCAGTCACATTTCTTTTAGGGGCATCTCATGCTTACTCTGACCTTCCTTTTCTCTCTCTTCCCCATCACCATTTCCTAACAAGTGACAAATCTTGTCAACACTACCTCTACATCTTACATGTTGTATCCCCTTTCTCCACTCTCTTATATCACAGGTCAGATCCTCATTATCTCTCACATGGGTTAGTATAATCACCTTCTAACTAGTCTTTCTTCTTTCCATGCTTTCCCTTTCCCATCAAATTTTCACATAGCTGCCAAAATTATTTACCTAAAATGCATCTGACCATATCATCATTATATTGAAACTTAGAGGGGATTTCAATAGGATATCATATCAAAACCTTGACTTGACATTAAAACTTTCCACAGATATGGATTGCACCTATCTTTGCATTTTTTTCCATAACATTCTCTTTCCCACTCTCTCTATTCTATTCACCAAAGCTTACTAGCTCCCCACACTTGACATTCAATCTCCTACCTCCCTGCGTTTGCAGAGGTAGTTTAGTAAATATGAATTTTATTTGCCCTTTACATCTAATAGAATCATAATATTTTTTAAAGTGCCTATCAGGTGATCTCTCTGCATGAGATCTTTCCTCAACTTTCCAGTCAATCTTACTTTCTCCTGTAATTACATGAGATTCCTTTGTATGTATTTATCTCCATATATGTTTTATTCATACACACACAGAGTAGAATTTAAGGAGCATGAGGGCAAGAATATTTTGATGCTGCTTAAATCTCTATTACCTGGTACATTTCATGTACATAATGGACTCCATGGATATTTGGAGAATGGAATTGTCTTTGGGTAAATGAACAGTAAATTAGCAACAGACTTGCCCACCTAGTATTATAGTGAACTAAAACTAATGTTTGAACTACTGTTGATTAATTGATAAGACAGTTTATGGGACATTATTTGGTACAGAAATATCATCTCCACTCACTATAATTTTGTGCCCCATTATTTTCTAGAGTTGCTTTAGCACAGAACACTGGATTCATTTATTTGAAATATTTTCCAGTTTAATGTGAATGCTTTACTATATAAGCACTTAAAATGTCAGCTAGAGTTGAAAACAGTTGGTGTAGTAGTGGAGTAATGAAGCCAACACATAATATGTGTCAACCTTCACAGCAGGGTAGAGGGCACAGACTTCTTAGAGAAGCTGTTCTAATATTCCAGGGTGAAAGGAGCCAGTTGAAGGGGCTGACTGCACCAAATGGGCACTGTGATTAGAATAATGATGATTCTAGTTGTTTCCTGCAGTGACTAATTAGCCTATAATTAGATAATACTTCTAGTTAAGGGTCAGTCATAGTTTCCATATTTCCATCCTCACTCCCATGCCATTCTATATACTAAGTTTACTGTATAAATGAAGAAAGAGGGTTAAAAACAATAATTTCAACCCTAATTTGAAAATGATTTGCACAATATAATGTGGAAATAGGAGATTATTTGTGCAGTCCAGCATTGTAAGATTGTTTAAAGTAGTCATCCTGAATGCCATTAAAATAAACAATAGAAAAATGGAGTTTTTATGTCACCATGAAATGAATTTTTAAATTTTACTTATGTATATTTAGCTTTTAACATTCACTTCCACAGGCTTTTGAATTCCAAATTTTCTCCCCATCTCTCCCCACTGTTCAACCCAAGACATAAGTATTATGATTAACCCTTCCCTCAATCTGCCCTCCATTCTATCACATCCCTACCTTATCTTATCCCTATCTCCTCTATTTTCTTGTAGGTCAAGATAGATTTCTATACTCCATTGCCTGTATATCTTAGTTCCCATTCGCATGTAGAAAAAAATTTTTAACATTAGTTTTTAAAAGTTTGAGTTCCAACTTTTCTCCCTTCCTCTCTCCCTATCCATCCCCACTGAGAAAGCAAGCAATTCGATATAGGTTATATATGTGTAACTATGCAAAACATTTCCATAATAGTCATATTGTGAAAGACTAACTATATTTCCCTCCGTTCTATCCTGCCCCCCATTTATTCTGTTCTCTTTTGACCCTATCCCTCCTCAAAAGTGTTTACTTCTAATTACCCCCTCCTTCCATTTGCCCTCCTTCTATCATACTCCTACCTCCTACTTATCCCCTTCTCCCCTACAGTCCTATAGGGTAAGATAAATTTTCATACAAAATTGAGTGTGCATGTTATTCTCTCCTTAAGCCAAATGCAACGTGAGCAAGGTTTACTCTTTCCCTCTCACCTCCCCATTCTTCCCTTCCATTGAAAAAGTTTTTTCTAGCCTATTCTATGTGAAAGATAATTTGCCCCATTCTATTTTTCCCATTCTCCTCCCAATATATTCTTCTCTCATACCTTAAGTTTTTAGATATCATCCATTCATATTCAACTCACCTGTACCCTTTAGTTATATGTATATAATCCTTCCAACTACCTTAATATTGAGAAAAGTGTCAAGAGTTACAAATATTATCTTTCCATGTGGGAATGTAAACATTTCAACTTTAGTAAGACCCTTATGATTTCTCTTTCTTGTTTATCTTTTCATACTTCTCTTGATTCTTGTGTTTGAAAGTCAAATTTCTATGCAGCGCTTTGGTCTTTTCATCAAGAATGCTTGAAAGTCCTCCATTTCACTGAATGACCATTTTTTGCTCCTGAAGTATTATACTCAGTTTTTCTGGGTAGGTGACTCTTGGTTTTAATTCTAGCTTTTTTGACTTCTGGAATATCATATTCTAAGCCCTTCAGTCTCCTAGTGTAGAAGCTGCTAGAACTTGTGTTATCCTGATTGTGTTTCCACAATACTTGAATTATTTCTTTCAGGCTGCTTGCAATACTTTCTCTTTGATCTGCAAGCTCTGGAATTTGGCTACAATATTCCAAGAAGTTTTCCTTTTGAGGTCTCTTTCAGAAGTGAGCAGTGGATTCTTTCAATATTCATTTACCCTCTAGTTCTAGAATATCAGGAAAGTTTTCCTTGATAATGTCTTGAAAGATGATGTCTAGACTCTTCATTTGATCATGGCTTTCAGGTCGTCCAATAGCTTTCAGTTTATTTCTCTTGCATCTATTTTGCAGGTCAGTTGTTTTTCCAATGAGATATTTCACGTTGTCTGCATTTTTTCATTTCTTTGTTTTTGTTTTATAATTTCTTGATTTTTCATAAAGTGATTCACTTCCATCTGCTCCATTTTTTTCTTTAGGGAATTATTTTCTTCAGGAGACTTTTGGAATTCCTTTTCCATCTGGCCAATTCTGGTTTTTAAGGTATTCTTCTCCTCATTGACATTTTTGATCTATTTTGCCAATTGGATTAGTCTATTTTTAAAGTGTTATTTTCTTCAGTATTTTTTAGGATCTCCTTTAGCAAGCAGTTGATTTGTTTTTCTTGATTTTCTTGCATCACTCTCATTTCTCTTCCCAATTTTCCCTCTACTTCTCTTACTTGATGTTCAAAATCCTTTATGAGCTCTTTCATGGCCTGAGACCAATTTATATTATCTTGGAGGCATTGTTTGTAGGAGCTTTGACTTTATTTTTTTTCTGTGTATATTTTGGTTTTCCTTTCCACCAATGTAAGATTTCATAGTCTGATTATTTTTCTGGTTTTTGCTCATTTCTCCAGCCATTTGCTTGTCTTTTAAACTCTTTGTCAAGGTAGTTCTCTGCTTCAATTGGGGGTGGTGGGGTTATACTTTCAGCAGCTTGATTCCCCCTACAATCTGTGGGCCTAGAGCTCCTGAAACAGCAGGTGCCTCTGTCCCTGCTGCTGCTGATGTCACAGGCTCCCACATCCCATCTGCTACCCTGGAATTGGGGCTGAACCATTCTACTTTCACAGAGGTCCCACAGGTTTTTTTTCCACTCACCTTCCAATTTGTCCTTGGCATTTTGGGGTCATGAAGTCTGAAAATCACCACATTTGCCAGAGATTCAGTCCCCCCAAGACCTACTCAGGTCCATCTGTGCTGGTGCAGCCTACTCTGGACTGCACTCTGCTCCCAGCTTCCCCTCAACCTTTCAGACTGTCTTGGGCTAGAGATTTGCTCCACTCCATCATTTTGTGAGTTCTACTACTCCAGAATTTGTTTATAAGTCATTTTTACAGATATTTGACTGGTCTTGGCATGGAGACCTCTCACAAGTCAACGATTTTACTCTGCCATCTTGGCTTTGCCATGAAATGAATTCTTAATTACAGCAAGAGAAAACTAAGATTTTAGCTTATTCTGTATGACATAGCTACATAGTTTAATTATTTTAGTCATTGAACTGTAGTGGAAAAAAAAAGGTTTGGCCTTGAATTCCAGACTTTTTGTTAATCCTCGATTGATCTTGGTTAAGTCTGAAATTTCCTCATCTGTCAAACTAGGATATTAATAATTCTGTTTCAGTAGGATCAAATGAGTTCCTTTGTAGAGAAGTAGCATAATGTAAGAGAGAATTAGACCCAGATTTGGATCCTGGGACAGACACTTATTAAGTGACCCTGGGCAAGTCACATAGTTTCTCTGAACCTCAGTTTTCTCACCTATAAACTTGGAAGATTGCACTACCTACCTCTCAGTCTTATTAGAAAAGAACTTTGTAAAACTTAAAATGTTCTATAAATGTGTTTTTACCTTCCTCAAAGGATTTTGAGAATCAAACAAGTTATTTGTAACTTTCAAGAATGTTCTTAGTGAGAGATTTTTGTTATTTAATTAATACATGATAATTATATTTAAATTTACAAATAATGATTATAGTTAATAAAAATAACCTTCCTTTCGACTGCCTACAGTGATTTGCTCATGTTAGGTGGATGATGTGCATTGAATGATTCTGTGAAACATGTATGTGTAAGATACAATGGATGGTACAGAGAGGAATGAACAGAATGAGAAGATGAATTCCCTGCTTCTAAAGCTATCACAATCTTGTTTTCCCATGTATAATTCATTTTTAGTTTCTGAAACTTTTCGGTTCAACATCAGAAACTGATATAGTGTGCTTCCCTGTATGTCTAGTACCTTCCTGCTCTTTATAATTTCTAATTTATCCTACATATAGCTTGTTTGAGAATAGGTGATTGTAGGTTGTCTCCGCCATTATGCTGTGAGCTCCTTGACAGCAAGATCTGTCCTCTGCATTACTTTATGACCCTCATTGCTTAGCAACCTGCATGACACAGAAGGAGTTGATTCATACATGCTTATTGATTGATTTATATTAAAGAAAATGCATTACTATCTGCTTTTCCTCTGTGCCAGAGGACCATGGGACCCTTTCACCTGAGTTGAAGATAAAATCTACTATATACACACACGCACACATATACATGTGTATGTATGCATATATTTGTGTATATATGTATGTATATGTGTATACATATGCATATATGTGCATACATGTGCACAAAATATACATGTGTCTACATGCATACATATGCATATATTTGCATACAATATACACATCCTTCGTGTATACATGTATATATACACACAAATGTATATATACATATACATTCATACATACATGTATGCATATGCATGTATGCATGCATGTATGCATGCATGTATTTACACTCCCTTGAGAGCAGGAACTGTGAATTTTTTTGTATTTGTATCCCTATCACTTAACATAATGTTTGCACATAGTAACCACAGAGTAAATGCTTGGGACATGTCCTAAAAGATTATGATTAAAATATCCACAGCCCCTTTTAGTGAACCCAAACCTATCAGAATCCAGGGTTCATAAGTTTGACATATTTGTCACAGCCTATTAGGAGTACCCCCTTAATCTCTGACTGCCAGTATCTTACCACCTTTGACAATAGACATACCCAAGATTACAGTTGCTATTGATCTTGGAACACTGAATTCAGACTCTTGGCTTATTCTGTACCTAACGCCTCAGATACTTTATAGCATAATTCATGATACAAGGAGACACAAGTCACACACAGTATCAGAGAAACACCAACAAGGGATACAAAAGCAGGTAAGAAAGCTCTCTATTGCTCTACTATTCCAAAGCAAAGAGTCCTGACCCCCTGTGTTCTCATTTTACTTTTTTCTTAAAATTCATGGCTCAATCCTCTGAAGAGTCCTCATTCCAACACTAGATTTTGAGATTAGTCAAGTTAAGGGAATGTGTGGATGCATATGTGGACAATAACCTTGATTCAATAATCAGATCATAATTGACCACCCAAAAAAAAGATCCCAAATCAAACCCTCTTTGAATTAATTTGCTACCTTCAGATGGCCCCAGGGAACAGAGAGACAGAGACAGAGAGAGTCAGAAAGAGAGAGAGAGAGAGAGAAACAGAGAGAGAAAGAGTGAGAGACAGAGACAGAGACAGAGAGACAGAGAGAGACAGAGAGACAGAGAGAGACTAATCCACACTAACGCAATTGGTATTGGTTGTTGCCTTCTGTTTCCAGGCATCAGTTGACCTGCTTTTAATGAATGAAATAAAGAGTACACACCCAAATTATATACACAAACATTACATTTGAATATATGTATAAATATGCCCAACTTTATATATATGTCATATATATCGACATATATGTAAACATTTCCTTATTTGTAAAAGGGAAACAAGCTTACATGGAGTTATTACTTAGAGAGTCATTGTACAGGACCTTCAATATAGTCTATAAAGCAACATATAAGTAATTGAGAGTAAGTATACTTCATTTTGCCCATAACAAATGAACCACAATCTGACATTTACATTCCTAAAGCCCTTATTCAGAACATTTTGACTCTTCAGTAAATTTTGGATGGCCCTAAATGATTCTCTTATTTAGGCCAAGTGAGCTAGCTCTTTTTTTCTTTTTTATGGGAACCAAATTATATTAATGTCTCTAAGAACATCATCATTTCACTTGTAGATCCAATGTTAATCCATACTCTTGTGATTTGTGGTAGAGAAAGACGAACATCGTTTCATATTCTACTTTTCCATTAAATCACTGAAATTTCAAGGAAACCATATAAATGCAGTGGAAAAGACACTGACTCTGGAGTCAGTGGCTGGGTTCCCATCCTGGTTGATTCCCTACTTGGGTTGATTTGCACATGGGGCAAATCGTTGCACATCTTAAAAAGTGAGCTGTACCCTCTCCTTGAGTTGCAAGATCTCTGAGGGAGTTCTGTTATGATTAATAAATTAACTTTGGTCTGTGCGTAAAATCTTATCTTAGAGTTGGACCTCACTCTGTGTGTGTATGTGTGTGTGTGTATGTGTGTGTGTGCATGCACGCATGTGAAAAATCTTCCCTCTTCTACTGTTCTGCCAATACCAAACTTCGTCCTTACTTCCATAAGACATACAATAATTTTCAACTTTAAGCAAAGTCTTGATAGGTCTGCCTTAGTTAAAGTCCGATTTAAATAAGGCCTTCCAAAGTTGTTTTGGCCAGAACAGTCATGCAACTTTCTTCCCCTTTTTTCTTCCTCTTTTACAAAAAAGGAAATTCATGCAATTGTTCTTAGGATAAGTGTTTCCAATTTAACAATTTCCAATTAACTGCTGCTCCTCATAAGATAAGAGTGAACTGTCACTGTGTTACTTGGAAATCAGCATGGCCTAATGGGTAGAGTGCTGAAATGGGACTCAGTTTAACTCAGCCTGAGTTAAAATCCTGCCTTAGACACTAATTAAATGTGTCCGCCTGGGCAAGTCTCTTAATTTCTCTGGTGTAAGTTTCTTCATCTATAAAATGAAATGGTTGAATTGTATAACTCCTAAAGTCCATTCCATCTCTCAATCTTCTATAGTATATGCTCTTATGAAGGTAACATCTGTACTTATCTCATAGAATTATTGTGAGAATCAAAAGAGATTGTATACATTAAGTGCTTTGTAAAGGTTAAAGAATTGTAAGCATATTACTTATAATCATTATTACCATAAAATTTCTTTAATTTGAGCTTCACAAAATCATGTCTTCTAAACTTTGGAAGATATTTACTTTTGAACTATAGATGGAAAGGGCCTTATTAAGTAAATGAATGATTCACACAACTATTCAGGGGGCATGTTTAACCTGCTTAGGAGAACAAACTGTATTTAAGATTCTAGCGTATTGGTTGTTTATATGCAAATTGATGCTACTAATTACAAATAAGTCTTATCTACTCATTAAAAGAGGCCTGAGAGGATTTCTACATAGAAACATTTGGTTAGAAATGAGTTTTGAGTTAGTTTCACTTAAGCATGATGCAGCTGAATGTCTTTATTACTATTCAGTAATTCAGACATTTTTATTCTTTGGAGCCCATCTCTCTCCCAATTAGCCTGGATCAATGAAAAATTACATGATTTAGAAAACACTGGTGTTATTTTTCAGGTACTGTTATTTAGTTATTTCCTTGAGCTTTTGCATTATTGAATCTCTTTAAAATTCAAAATGAATTTGTAACCCTTGTAATGAGACTGTGAGCAAATAATCTCTTGTCTGTATGATTTGCTTCTAGCTCTGAACCTTCTGTAGAGGTCTCAGGATGCTGTACCCTCTTGCTATACCTGTATATAATGTTCCAATAAGTAGCAAGGCCTGTTTAATCCTTGATTTTCACACCACGTATCAGGATGAAATTTTATCTAGTAGTAGCCCCAAGGTGTCAGGATGTCACTGATATTATACACATGTTCTTTTTTTTTTTTTCTTCTCCCTCTCCCGCAACTAGATGACTTGAAATGAGGATACTATTATCTGAGGAAAATAGAATTATTGTATAGTTACTATTCCTGCCAGTTCATGATGCTAGTTTATGTTGCTTATTAAAAACCTTGGTCCTTCTCTATCTGTTGAACAAATATTCAACCTTTACTTAATTCAATTTAATTCAACAAATTCCTCTTAGGCACTTTTATTGTGCAAGGCACTATGTTAAGCATAGGTATTCAAAGAGGAGCAGAGAGAATCCCTGTCTCAAAAAACTTACATTCTACCAGGCAGCATAGAACATGAACATCCAGTAAGTATGAGAAATGGGATATGATGATAGGGGAAAGAAGAAAGCTCTAGGAAAATTAGGATGGGAGAGATGGCCTTCAGCACACGGAAGGAGCCCTAGAGATTAGAAGTAAAGAATGAAAAAGCTTTGACAATTTGATAGTAGGGTCAGAGATCCTTCCAAGAAGTGGCATTAACTTGTTGATAATACAGGAAGCATAAGAAAGATGATTTCCTATTCACTAGAATGTGTGGCCGAATGAGGACTATTAGAATAAAATAGGGTTAAAAAAGTGTATTGGAGATGGTTTTTAGTGTCTTAAAGCTTAGCCAAACTAATTGATATTTTATAACAAAGGCAATGGAGAGCTAATGACAGGTTTTAGTCAGAGCAGTGACACTGTTAGACTTGTGTATGCAGTATGTTGTTTTGTCCTTTAATTTACAGGAGAGAAGCCAAAAGATGACCTGTGTTTACCTTCAGTATGGCTACCCTAAAACAGTCAGTGGCAAGATTCCTCTTTTCCCTCTTGTTATTTCTATGAATTTGTTTTCCCTTGGGCCAGCATGTTGACTTCTGATCTAAAAAGAGATGGAAATTACATTCGTGTTCTCAGAAAATAAGTCTTTATTGGTCACAATCCAGTTGTATTTATTGGTATTAGGAACTACAAAGAACCAGGGGTAAATCTTAAATTGAACCATATTCCCAGAGATTGACTATTACTGACAAGAAATGACATGTTTAACTTATAAATTCATTCACCTCTCAGGACCCTTCCAATGCTGTCTATGATCCAATGATAAAAATATTATAGGGTTAAAGAAACCATAGGTTCATAGAATGTTCGAGCTAAAGATAATGTTAGAGCTGCAGTCCTGATTTAGAGGGGAAGAAACTGTAGTATAAGTAGTTGAGATGTGTTCAAGGTCAGAGGGTAAATTGATAGCAGGGTCTCAAATTAAATTCAGGTCTCCAGATTTCTAATCCGTTTGATTTTATGCTCTTATATTGTACATTGAGAATGTCAGACACATGGCCCACGGGCTGCATGCAGTCCACAATACTTATAAATGTGTCCCAAACCATATTAAAAGAGTTCTTGTATATTCATTTAAAAAAAATAAATATATAAACGTGGTTTTCTGAGCCAATCCATTATTCTAGGTTGTCTCTTACAACATAGTAAAACAACCTCAACATAGCTGGTGTCTGAGGGGTGGAGTCAAGATGGCAGATTAGAGTCAAAATCCCATCAGAACTCTTAACACTCCTCTCCAAAAAAACATTAAAGTAGCACGTCAAATCAAACTTTGGAGTGACAGAGCCAACAAAATATTTGGTTGAGACATTTTTTCCAGCTTAAGACAACTTAGGAAGTTCATAAGAGAAATCTGTGTCATGGGGTGGAGGCCTGTTTCAGGTACCCACATACGGAAGCAGCAATAGCATCAGGAGCTCTCAGTCCTGGGATAGAACTGGGGTCAGAGGACTAGTCAGAAAGAGATTATAGAAGACCCTTTGAGGTCAAAGCATGCAACTGGTATTAATTGGCAACTTTATTTTCCATATACAGTTCTGGGTTTCAGTTCTAAGGCAGAGAGAAGTGCTTGTATTAATCACAAGAGAACAAGGTCTGTTATCACAGTTTCAGGGCAAAGAGGACCACTAATGTTTATAGCTACTTAGGACCCTTGCTGGGGTAAAGACCAGAGCACAGACAAGGAAGGTAGCAAACATACCTTTCTGAGTATCATACCACCTAGGAAGCACCAACAACGTACAAACTCTCAGAACTTGTTTTGAATACAGCAGCATAAAAAAACTGAAATTTGAAACAGTGCCTCCACACCCCTAAGTAAACAGAGTCCAACCTTAACACAAAGTTCAAAGTCAAGACATAGGCTAGAAAAATGAGCAAACAACAATAAAACAACATAACTATAAAAGACTACTATGATGTGTAGTGCCAATGTGATACCCACTGCTGCTGCCATGGATATGGGGACATATTTCCAGGATAAATTCGGAAATATAAACTCTCTTCCTCAAAGACAAAACCAAAATTTTATTGAAATACCAGAAAGCCAATTCCACCAGGGTAACAAGAAAGTTTGTACACATTACCAATAGAGGGAGGACCACCTTTCCCAAACCTTCCCACAAACAAGTTCCCTTAGGCAAAATACCCCTCTTTCATCCAGGCTAGCTGCTCTGCTCTGCCTACTGCCTCTCTCTTAGCTCAATCCACTCTCTCTTCCTGCTGCACCTTTCCTGCTCTGCCCATTCAGCAAGCTCTTCCCATCATGGGCTTCATGTGACTCAAGCTGTGGGCTGGGCCAAAGTTCAAAGCAAGTGACGTGGGCCTATTAAGGGGCAGGAAAGATCTTCAAATTACCTTAATATTGCATGGTGGCAGAGAAGAAACTCAAAAGAAGACAATAAGGAGAAGACTTATAAAGTCACAAAGAAAAATCCTAAGCAGATACAAGCCAAATAAGAATTTCTGGAAGAATTAAAGGAAGAAATAAAAGTCATAGAGAAAAAAGTGGGGAAAGAAATGAGAAAGATGAAAGAAAACTATGAAAAAAGAGAATCAACAACTTGGTAAAAATTAATAAGAAAATAACTTTAAAAAAGTAGACAAATGGTAAAAGAGACATAAAAATTCACTGAAGAAAAGAAATCTTTTTTTTTTAATTTATTTATTTCACATTCATTTTAACAAAATTTTGGGTTCCAAATTTTCTCCCGTTTTCTCCCCTCCCCCCCAAACACCAAGCATTCTAATTGCCCCTATCACCAATCTGCCCTCTCTTCTATCATCCCTCTATGCCCTTGTCTCCATCTTCTCTTTTGTCCTGTAGGGCCAGATAACTTTCTGTACCCCTTTACCTGTATTTCTTATTTCCTAGTGGCAAGAACATTACTCGACAGTTGTTCCTAACACTTTGAGTTCCAACTTCTTTACCTCCCTCCTTCCCCACCCCTTCCCTTTGGAAGGCAAGCAATTCAATATAGGCCAAATCTGTGTAGTTTTGCAAATGACTTCCATAATAGTTGTGTTGTATAAGTCTAACTATATGTCCCTCCATCCTATCCTGTCCCTCATTACTTCCATTCTCTTTTGATCCTGTCCTTCCCCATGAATGTTGACCTCAAATTGCTCCCTCCTCCCCATGCCCTCCCTTCCATCCTCCCCCCCACCCTGCTTATCCCCTTATCCCCCACTTTACTGTATTGTAAGATAGGTTTTCCTACCAAAATGAGTGTGCATTTTATTCCTTCCTTTAGTGGAATGTGATGAGAGTAAACTTCATGTTTTTCTCTCACCTCCCCTCTTTATCCCTCCACTAATAAGTCTTTTGCTTGCCTCTTTTATGAGAGATAATTTTCCCCATTCCATTTCTCCCTTTCTCCTCCCAATATATTTCTCTCTCACTGCTTGATTTCATTTTTTTAAGATATGATCCCATCCTCTTCAATTCACTCTGTGCACTCTGTCTCTATGTGTGTGTGCGTGTGTGTGTGTGTATAATCCCACCCAGTACCCAGATACTGAAAAGTTTCAAGAGTTACAAATATTGTCTTTCCATGTAGGAATGTAAACAGTTCAGCTTTATTAAGTCCCTTATGACTTCTCTTTGCTGTTCACCTTTTCATGCTTCTCTTCATTCTTGTGTTTGAAAGTCAAATTTTCTTTTCAGCTCTGGTCTTTTCATCAAGAATGCTTGAAAGTCCTCAATTTCATTGAAAGACCAATTTTTCCCCTGAAGTATTATACTCAGTTTTGCTGGGTAGGTGATTCTTGGTTTTAGTCCTAGTTCCTTTGACTTCTGGAATAACATATTCCATGCCCTTCGATCCCTTAATGTAGAAGCTGCTAGATCTTGTGTTATCCTGATTGTATTTCCACAATACTTGAATTGTTTCTTTCTAGCTGCTTGCAATATTTTCTCCTTGACCTGGGAACTCTGGAATTTGGCCACAATGTTCCTAGGAGTTTCTCTTTTTGGATCTCTTTCAGGCGGTGTTCTGTGGATTCCTTGAATATTTATTTTGCCCTCTGGTTCTAGAATCTTCAGGCAGTTTTCCTTGATAATTTCATGAAAGAGGGTGTCTAGGCTCTTTTTTTGATCATGGCTTTCAGGAAGCCCCATAATTTTTAAATTGTCTCTCCTGGATCTATTTTCCAGGTCTGTTGTTTTTCCAATGAGATATTTCACATGATCTTCCATTTTTTCATTCTTTTGGTTTTGTTTTGTGATTTCTTGGTTTCTCATAAAGTCATTAGCCTCCACCTGTTCCATTCTAATTTCGAAAGAACTAATTTCTTCAGTGAGCTTTTAAATCTCCTTTTGCATTTGGCTAATTCTGCTTTTGGAAGCATTCTTCTCCTCATTGGCTTTTTGAACCTCTTTTGCCAATTGAGTTAGCCTATTATTCAAGGTGTTATTTTCTTCAGCATTTTATTGGGTCTCCTCTAGCAGGGTGCTGACCTGCTGTTCATGCTTTGGCTGCATGTCTCTCATTTCTCTTCCCAGCTTTTTCTCCACCTCTCTAACTTGATTTTCAAAATTCTTTTTGAGCTCTTCCATTTCCTGAGCCCACTGGGTGGGCTGGGATACTGAAGCCTTGACTTCTATGTCTTTGCCTGATGGTAAGCATTGTTCTTCCTCATCAGAAAGGAAGGGAGAAAATGCCTGTTCACCAAGAAAGTAACCTTCTATAGTCTTATTTCTTTTTCCTTTTCGGGGGCATTTTCCCAGCCAGTGACTTGACCTCTGAATATTCTCCTCACACCCACCTTGCCTCCTGATCTTCCCAGCCAGTGCTTAGGGTCTGGGATTCAAATGCTGCTTCCCAGCCTCAGGGCTTTGGGCGGGGGCAGGGCTGCTATTCAGTGTGAGATTAAGTTCAGGTGGTCATGTGTGGGGAGGCCCACCTCACGGGCTCAGTTCCCTCAGGGGCTTTATGCAGAGACCTTCAACAATGGATCCAGGCTCCTGCCTGCTTGGGGAGCCCTGGTCTGCCGCTGCCTCAGCTGCTGCCTCCCGAGGGGGCCTGAGTTATGGGGGCACCCCACTCCCCTCTCAACCTGCCAAAGAGACCCTCTCACCGACCCCCATCACCTGTGGGTGGGGGGACCCGCGTGGCCGCTGGAGATTCCATCCCTGAAGCCCGCTCAGATCTGCTCCTCTTAGTGCCACGGGCGTGGCAGGGCTGTGCTGGGCTCCCTGTCCATGGTGCCCAGTCCACGGTGCCCAGTCCGCGGTGGGAAGGACCTTTTGCAAGAAGTTTGCAGGTCCCTCTGGAACAGAAATCTCCTTCGCTCCACTGTTCTATGGCCTCTGTTGCTCCAGAATTTGCCGTGAGTTCCTTTTTACAGATGTTCTATGGGTTGTGGGTTCGGAGCTATGTGTATGTGCGTCTTTCTACTCCGCCATCTTGGCTCCGCCAAGAAATCTTTAAAAAGAAGAAAAGACCCACCTCACACATATCAGAGTAGCTATTATGATAGAAGAAGGAAGATGAAAAATGTTGGTGAAAATGTGGGAAAATTGAAATACTAATGCATTGTTAGTGGAGTTAGGACTTGATGCTACTGTTCTGAAGAACAATTTGGAACTATGACCAAAGAGCTATAAAACTTTGCATACCCTTTGATCCAACAATACAACTACCAGGTCTATATTCCAAAGACATCATAAGAAAAGGAAAAGGAGGCCCTTGTACAAAACAATATTTATAGCAGTCCTTTTTGTGGTGGCAAAGCATTGGCAATTGAGGGGATGCCCAGCAACTGGGGAATGACTGAACAAGTTGTGCTATATGAATGCAATGGAATACTTTTGTTCCATGAGAAATGAAGAGCAGGTGGACTTCCAAAAAACCTGGAAACACTTACATGAACTGATGCTGAGTAAAGTGAACAGAACCAGAAGAACTTTTCATACAGCAACAGTAACACTGCATGGTGACCAACTTCGGCAGACTTAGCTGTTCTCAGCAGTGCAATGTTCTGAGACAATTAAAAAAGACTCATGATGGAAAATGCTATCCACAACCAGAGAAAGAACTATGGAGTCTGAAGGCAGATGGAAGCATACTATTTTCTTTTTTGTTTCTTTGTTTTCTATTTCTCATGGTTTTTCCCTTTTCTTCTGATTCTTTTTTTCACATGATTAATGTGGAAATATGTTTAATATGATTGTATATGTACAACTTATATCAGATTGGTTGCCATCTTGCAGAGGAGAGAGGAAAGGGAGGGAGGGAGAAAAAATGGAGCTCAAAACCTTTTAAAAATAAATGCTGAAAACTGTTTTACATGTAATTGGAAAAAGTGTGTGTGTGTGTGTGTGTGTGTGTGTGTGTGTGTGTGTGCGAGTGTATGTTGGTCCTTTGTTGCCAAAGAAGACCATGCCATCAGAGAAATAATGGCATGACTTGCATTTGACTTTGTTTTGAGTGAAGGCTGACTGTGCAGGTCACCAGCCTCATTTCTCCTCCAGAGCCATCTGGATCCAGTGACCAGATATTCATCAGGATGACTGGAGCTGACCCAGGATGTGGCAATTGAGGTTATGTGATTTGCTCAAGATCACACAGCTAGTGAGTGTCAAGTGTCTGAAGTGAGATTTGAACTCAGCTCCTCCTGAATCCTGCATTGGTGCTCTATCCACTGTACCACCTAGCTATCTCAACTGGAAAAAAATATAAGACTATTAGAGGGGGGTGGGAGAAAATTAAACAAGGCTAAATGGAAAAGGAATAAAAATTAACTTAAAAAAAGTACTCCTTCAAAACCAGAATTGGCCAAATGGGAAAAAAAGTGGTACAAAAACTCACTAAAAAAAACAAAATTTCTTTTTTTTAAGATTTAAATTTATTTATTTTTAGCTTTCAACATTCATTTCCACAAGATTTTGATTTCCAAATTTTCTCCCCATCTTTCCCCTCCCACCCACCCTGAGATGGCATGTATTCTCATTACTCCTTCCCCCAGTCTGCCCTCCATTTTAACATCCTCCCCTGTCGCTTCCCTTTTATTTTCTTGAAAGGCAAGTTAGATTTGTATACCCCATTGCCTGTATATCTTATTTCCCAGTTGCATGTAAAAATAAATTTTTAATGTTTGTTTTTAAAACTGTGAGTTCCAGTTTCTCTCCCTTCTTCCCTACCTACTCACCTGATTCAGAAGGCAAGCAATTCAATGTCTGTTACACATGTATAGTTATGCAAAACAACTTCATAATAGTCATATTGCAAAAGACTGTATTTCCCTCCATCCTGTCCTGCCCCCCAATTATTCTATTTTCTCCTTAGATCCTGTCCCTTTTCTGAAGTGTTTGCTTCTGACTACCCCCTCCTCCAATCTGCCATTCTTTCTATCAGCCCCTGCTCTTACCCCCTTCCCCTTACATCCCTGTAGGTTAAGATACCCAATTCAGCATGTATGTTATTCCCTCTTTAAGCCAAATTCAATGAGGCTAAGGTTCACTCATTCCTTTTCACTTCCCTCTTCTTCCCCTCCCTTGTAAAAACTTTTTCTTGCCTATTTTACTGTGAGATAATTTACCCTATTCTATCTCTCCCTTTCTCCTTCTCGTAATATATTCCTTTATAAACCCTTATTTTATTTTTTAGATATCATTCATTCATATTCAGCTCACCTTGTGCTTTCTCTCTCTCTCTCTCTCTCTCTCTCTCTCTCTCTCTCTCTCTCTCTCTCTCTCTCTCTCTCTTTCTCTCTCTCTCTCTCTCTTCCAACTACCCTAATACTGAGAAAGGTCTCATGAGTTACCCATATCATCTTTCCATGTAGGAATATAAACAATTCAACTGTAATAAGTCTCTTATTATTTCTCTTTCCTATTTACCTTTTAATGGTTCTCTTGATTCTTGTATTTGAAAGTCAAATTTTCTATTCAGTTCTGGTCTTTTCATTAAGAATGCTTGAAAATCCTCTATTACATTGAATGACCATTTTTTTTCCTCTGAAGGATTATATTCATTTTTTTTCTTGTGTGATTCTTGATTTTAATCCTAGCTCATCCGACCTCTGGAATATCAAGTTATAAGCCCTTCAGTCCCTTAATGTAAAAGCTGCTAGATCTTGTGTTATCCTAATTATATTTCCAGAACACTTGAACTGTTTCTTTCTAGCTGCTTGCAATATTTTATACATGACCTGGGAATTCTGGAATTTGGCTACAATACTACTAGCAGTTTTCCATTTAGTATCTCATTGCAGAGGCGATTGTTAGATTCTTTCCATTTCTATTTTATCCTCTGGTTCTTGAATATCAAGGCAGTTTTCCTTGATAATTTCTTGAAAGATGTCTATTCTCATTTTTTTCAGGTAGTCTGATAATTTTTAAATCATCTCTCCTATGTGAGCAAGGAATAGTGTATTTATCAGATTTATGGGAAAGAGAAGAATTTTTGACTAAACAAGAGATAGAAAACATTATGAAGTTCAAAATGGATAATTTTGATTACATTAAATTGAAAAGGTTTTGCACAAACAAACCTAATGCAACCAAGATCCAGAGCGAAGCAGAAAACTGGGAATTTTTGCAACTAGTGTCTGTGATAAAGTTCTCATTTCTAAAATACATAGAGAACTGTCAATTGTACAAGAATACAAGTCATTCCCCAATTGATAAATGATAAAAGGATATAAACAGACAGTTTTCAGAGGGAGAAATCAAGACTATCTAGAGTCATATGAAAAAATGCTCCAAATCACCATTGATTAGAGAGATGAAAATCAAAACAACTCTAAGATATCACATCATACCTATCAGATGGACTAAAATGACAAAACAGGATGATGATAAATGTTGGAGATGTGGAAAAGGTGGAACACAAATTCATTGTTGGTAGAGCTGTGAGCTGATCTAGAGAGCAATTTGGAACTATGCCCAAAGGGCCAGAAAAAATGTGCATACCCTTTGACCCAGAAATATCCCTTCTAGGATTGTATCCTCAAGAGATCTCTTCTCCAAATTTTCCTATACTTCTTTTACTTGCTTTTCAATTTTTTTTGAGTTCCTCCATGTCCTGTGACCAATTCATATTCCTCTTGGAGGCTTTTGAAGTAGGAACTTTGATTCTGCTCTCCTCCTCTGGTTGTATGCCTTGATATTCCTTGTTACCAAAGTAAGATTCTGTACTTTGAGTTATTTTATTGTTTACTTACCTTCCCAGTCAAATGCTTGACTTTCTAAACTTGTTGCCAAGGTAGAACTCTGCTTCCAGTGGGGATAGGGGTTGGTGTACTCTCCCAAGCTTCAAGGAATTTGTACCAGATTCTCAATCCCCCATCATCTGTGTGACCAGAAAACCAGAAGCAGCTTCTCCAACTGCTACTGCCAACAACCTACCCCTTCCCAACCCACCCCTGCCACCATCCTGGGGTTGGCCAGACCAAGAGTTACTCTATCATGCTTCCCACAGAGTTTTTCCACTGACCTCTTTGTCTTTTGTGGTTTGAGAAGTATATAAATTGCCACAGCTACCAATGCTTCAGTACCCTGAGGCCTGTGTTGGTCCATGTGTACAGGTATGGTCCAAGTCATACTGTGCTCTGCTCCTTGTCTGTGTGCAGACAATTCCTATTGATTTTCCAGGTTGTCTTGCGCTGGGGGTTTGTTTCATTCTGTCATTTTGTAGGTTCTATAACTCTAGAATTTGTTTACAATCCTTTTTACAGATATTTGGAGGGCTTTGGGGGAGAGTTCAAGTAAGCCCTGCTTTTACTCCTTCATCTTGGTTCTGACCCCCAAAACATAATTTCTTAAAAATTATAATTGGGAAATAGAAGTTAATGACTTTGTGAGATATCTAGAATCAGTAAAACAAAGTGAAAATTAGGAGAACCAGAAGATGGGAAATACCTCATCAGAAAAACAGTTGCCATGGAATATAGATCCAAGAGTGATAATTTTAAAAAATATGCTAGCTTTGATCAAAAACAAAGAAGAGCCTAGACATTATATTTCAAGAAATTATCAAAGAAAATTGCTCTTAGATTCATAGAATAAAATAGAAATTGAAAGAATCTGCTGATCACCTCCTTACAGAAACTCCAAATGGAAATAAGCAAAACTAACATAGCCAAATTCCAAGCTCTTAGATCAAAGAGGAAGTACTTAAAATAGTCAGAAACCAATTAAATATCTTAGAGGTGCAATCAGGATCACAGAAGTTTTAGCAGCTTTTATGTTAAAATAGCAAAGGTCTTGGTGGCAATGGATCTTGGGCTAAAACTAAGAATAAGCTACCTAGTAAAACTGAGTATAATCTTTTAAGGAAAAAAAAGTTGAAATTTAATGAAATAAAGAAGTTTCCAGTATTCCTGAGAAAACGACCAGAGCTGAATAGAAAATATGACATTCAACCAGAAGACTCAAGAGAAGCATAAAAGGTAAACTTCAAAGAATAGTCATAAGGACTCAATAAAGTTAAACTTATTACATTGCTATATGGGAAGGTAGTGCTTGTATCTCCTAAGGACTTTATCATTATTAAGTCAGTTTAAAAAGGAGTGTATACAGACAGAGGGTATGAATGTGAATTGATTATGTTGTAATGACTCCCCTCCCCCCCCAAAAGATGAAAAACAAGGATTCATTTGGAGTCGGGGGAAGGGAGAGGTAGAACAGGGAAAATTTTATCACATAAAAACAGCACAAAAGACAAAAAACATTCACAATGGAGTAGAAAAGAAAATGGGGGGTGGCAGGCCGTGATTGAACCTCATTTTCATAAGAATGAGGTCAAAGAGAGAAGAATATAGTTTGCATATGTATCTGTGTGTGTCTCTCTTTATCTGTCTATCTATATATCTATTATATTCTGTGGAGAAATGATCTGGGGTGTTATTATTTTTTTTGGCAAAGATACTGGAGTGATTTGACATTTCTTTGTACATTTCATTTTGCAGATAAGGAAACTGAGGCTAACAGGATGAAGTATGATTTGCCCAGGGTCACACAGCTAGTAAACCTGAGAGACTGGTTTTGAACTCAGTTTATTTTATTTTTTTATTATTATTATTTTTAATGTTCTACAATAACTACCATAAAACTTAGATTTTTACCCCCCCACACACCTACCCCCAACCATCCCCCTCCCTCCCCAAGATGGCACACAATTCTATATAGGATCTACATATACTTTCCTATTGAATACATTTTCACTATAGTCATGTTATGCAGGTGAACTAAAATAAATGGAAGAAATCATATAACAAATCAAAACATCACACACACACACACACACACACACACACAAACATGATCTGCTACATTCTGCAAATGAATTCCATAGTTCTTTCTCTGAGTGTGGAAGGCATTTTGCCTTATAAAACAATTGGGAATTTTTTTTTTTTTAAGTTCTTGCTTTATTATGAATTTCCAAGTCTACCAGAAAAAACTCTCGCACACTGTGGTCGTTGCTGTGTAGAAAGTTCTCCTGATTCTGCTCTTTTCACTCAGCATCAGATCATATAAGTCTTTCCAGGCCTTTCTGAAGTCTTCCTCTTCATCTTTTCTTATAGCACAATAGTACTCATAGTACCTCAGAGTTGTTTTGATTTGCATCTCTCTAATCAAAAGTAATTCAGAGCATTTTTTCATATGATTATAGATATCTTTAATTTCTTCTCTGAAAATTGCCTGTCCATATCATTTGACCATTTATCAATTGGGGAATGACTTGTATAGTTGTACATTTGACTCAGTTCTCTATATAGTCTACAAATGAGGCCTTTATCCCCAAGATTAGCTGTAAAAATTCTTTGCCAATTTACTACATCCCTCCAAATTTTTGTTGCATTGGGTTTGGTTGTGCAAAACCTTTTCAGGTTAATGTAATCTAAATTATCCATCTTGCACTTCATAATGCTTTATATCTCTTCTTTAGTCAAAAATTCCTCCCTTCTCCATAAATCTGATAAATACACTATTCCTTGCTCCTCCAGGTTGTCATGGTATCAGTCTTTATACCTAGATCGTATACCCATTTAGACTCTATTATTGTGTACAGTGTCAGGCATGGTCTATGCCTAGTTTCTGCCACACTGTTATCCAATTTTCCCAGCAACTTTTGTTGAATAGTGAGTTCTTATCTCAGAAGCTGGGGTCCTTGGGTTTATCAAACAGGAGGCTGCTATATTCCTTGCCTACTATGTCTTGAGTGCCAAGTCTATTCCACTTGTCTACCCTTCTGTTTCTTAGCCAATACCAAGTGGTTTTGATAAATGCTGCTTTGTAGTACAATTTGAGATCTGGTAGCACTAGGCCACCTTCCCTAGCATTTCTTTTCACTAGTGCCTTTGATATTCTGAACCTTTTGTTCTTCCAGATGAATTTTGATATTATTTTATCCAGCTCTCGAAAACAATTATCTGATAGTTTAATTGATATGGCACTAAATAAGTAAATTAATTTAGGTAGAATTGTCATTTTTATTATATTAGCTTGGCCTACCTTGAACTCAGTTTAATAAGTCTACCTGTCTCCAAACTCACACTGTATGAATGGTGCTACATAACTCTCCTGACACATAGTAGGTGCCTATAATTGTAGGTTCCCTTCTTTTTTCCCTTCATCGTTCTGTCTATTCAAAATTGTAATTGAAAGCAGATGGATTCTGGTAGTTAATTTCCACATTGTGCAACACAGTCAGAAATAATGAAATAAGAAAAAAAAAAACCAACAGCTCTGTGTCAAGGCTCCATCATTTCCAACCAGTGGATATTTCCTTTTTTAAATTTGTTTTATGCTTATTTTATTTTTTTCCCCTGTGGGCAAGGCATATAATGAATGAACTCTTAATATTCCAAGGTTATATTCAAATGCTTTTTTCAAATCATTTTTAGGCTTTAAAATACTCCCCCAAAAGTCTCAAATAACAAATGTTTTTAGTGTAGTCGATAACTTATTAATTAACACTTAGAAACAATTCACGGTTTGTCTATATTGGCTACCTCAGAAAAACACTCCACTGAAAGTCATTGGAATGCACTTTCTCTCTTGTATGCAACTGGCTACTGAAAATGGTGCCAAGAAAACAGCATAATTACCTGACAGGAGGCCCATCAGCCTGTGTAATGGATTGATGGCTTAATTGTCTGGAGAATCACGACAATGACCAGCTGTCCGATTTCACTTATCTCACAAAGCTACCAATACATCCATCCCCAGGCACTCTCTTAGCTGATCTTCATTAGGAAATGAGAAGAAAGGAAGAAATTCAATAGAAAGGCAGAATAATAATTACTAAAGCTGATTCATGCATCTGCCCACTGGGGCCAGGTATCTAGTACTGTGTAAGCTTGGAAGCCTAATCCAGTCAATATGGAAGAGCTAGTCACAGTGACTGGAAGTTGGGTAGAAAATGTTTGTAGTGAGAGCGTCTGGTTTCCAGATCTGCTAAATACTAGTTATGGGATCTTGGGCAAACCACTTAAGCTATGAAGACCTCACTTTCCTCACTTGTAAACTGGTAAAATAAAGCTTTAATTATCTACCTCATATGTTGGTGGGTACCCCTTTACAAAGTGTTAAAAAATGTGAACTGTTATTTTAATCATCACACATACTGCTATTTTTTATTTTATAAATCAGGGCATCTTTTTATTTTTGCCTAGTCTTAGAAATCCAACCCTAACTTGCAATGCAGTACCCATGAGTGTATATTGCCAGCACCCAATATTTGTGGTTAGCTAATATAACAGCACTTATAGGACCCACACATCAATAATTTTAATACTTTATATTTTACGATGTTCTAATCCTTGAATCATAGTACTTCTCATAGCATGCTGTATGGATAGAATAGAACTATGGACTTGGAATCAGGAACTTAAGTTCAAATCTTCCATCTGACTTTTAGTAAATATGGGACCATGTGGAAAATAGAGTATTTAAAAAAATATTCATTTATTTTTAATTTACAACATTCAGTTCCACAAACTTTTGCATTCCATATTTTCTCTCCCCTCTTCCCCTCACCTTCCCACAGATGGCATACAATCTGATATAGGTGCTACATATGCATTCACATTAAACATATTTTCACATTAGTCGTGTTGCAAAAAAGAATCATAGCCAATGGAATGAGCCATGAGAAAGAAGAAACCAAACAAATGACAGAGCAAATAGTCTGCTCTGATCTGCATCGAGACGCTGTAATTCTTTCTCTGGGTATGGATAGCATTTGCCATCATGAACCGTTGAAGTTCTCTTAGAACCTTGTATTGCTGAGAAGAGCAAAATCTATGAAAGTTAGTCATCGCACAATGTGCCTGTAACTGTGTGTGTGTATAATGTTCTGGTTCTCCTCCCCTCACTCAGCATCAATTCATATGTCTTTCCAGGTTTTTCTGAAGTCTGCCTGCTCATCAGATAGAACATTTATTTAGAACTTATCCTGTATCAGATAGTCTGCTAAGTGCTGGGGATGAAAATATAAGCAAACAAGATAGTGACTGCCTTTAAGGAGCTTATGTTCCAATGGAGGAAGAAAAGAAATGAGAAAATGTGGAGAAGGGGAGCATATGGAAGGTAGTATTGTGAGGAGATAGCAGAATGTGGCATGGAGGCTTGGTCTCAGGCAAGACAAGGTGAAAACTCACCTATTAGGACCAAGAGACCCATGATCAGTCTAACTTTCTAGTGGTTGGGAGATGATCCCTAGAATGCAGGCAGCATTCTTAAAATGAGGCCTCAATTTCTTTGCCATAAAATTGAGAAAATTATCCTACTATTTCTACTGAAATGCTTAGAGGAAAACAAGGCACTCTATAAATGTTATTTATTGCTTTTATCAATAATCAGTCGAAAAGGAATAGACAACAAGCAGTATTAGCGCCCATTTTACAGATGTGGAAAACTGAGCTTCCAAGTGATTTGACCAAGGAAACTAATCACTTGAAAATCTGGCGCTCTAATTCAGTTATTATTGTTCTTATTGTTAAGATTATTTTACTATTAGTATTACTACTTTGAGGTAATTAGCTTTCTACTATTGGACATTTTTTATAATGTGGGTTACAGTAATACTAATAATCATGTTTATTAATTAATGATCATTAAAATTTGATACCATTGCTATTCACCTTACTGGGGTATGGAAGTATGATTTAAGGGAAAATAATTAAATTTGGAATAAAAATTCCAAATTCTAGGGTTCAAATCCTAGAATTATCACTTCTTATGTTTGTGAGGTTAGCCTAGTTATTTTAATTCTCTCTGATAGACACAGGGATAGATGAATAGGAGGGTAGGTAGATAAAGCACTTATTAAGAATCCATTAAGCATTTATTATATGTCTATGTTATAATAAAACCAATCTAGTTTCTCACTGCCACATAGATAAGGCCCCAGGCCTTTTATCACATAGAGATGCTAATTGTGTCCCGCTGTTTCACCCTGTTTTCCAGCTTCCTAAAAGGCCCCTTTGGTCTTCTTGACAATGTCTAACATTTTCTCCTTACATTTGAAATAGGCAAAAATGTAGTTCTGAGCACAGATGAGGAGATAAAGTAAATGGAAGGCCATTCCATAGGAAACTTAGGGCAGGCATCAGGATTTAATTAATTAAATTACAGTAGTAAGGAAGTCAGCATAAATAAGATAAACTAGAAGTCTTCCCAATAATATTAGGTGTGAAACAAGGATGCCCACTGTCATGAATAAGTATTGTGTTAGAGATCCTAGCAATAGCAATGAGAAGAAAAAGAAATAGAAGGAATAAGAATAGAGAATGAGGCAACAAAATTAATTCTTTTTATAGATAATACAACAATATACTTAGGAAATCCCAAAGAGAGGTAAAAAGTAGAAACAATTTTATCAAAGTAGCAGTCTATAAAGTAAATCCACATAGATCATGATCATTTCTGTGTATCATAAACAAAATCCTGCAAGAAGAGATACTAAGAAATTCCCCATTTAACATAATTCTACATAGTATAAACTACCTGGGAAAAATACCTGCCAAACAAACCTGGAAATTATATGAATAAAATTATTCTAAAAAAATTTTATACAAATAAAATCAGATTTAAATAACAGGAGATATATTCATTGTTTGTGGTTTGACAGGGCCAATATAATGAAAATGATGATTTTACCTCAACTAATTCATATATTCAAAGACTATCTCAATTAAGTTACCAAAAAACTATTTTACTGAATGAGAAAAAAATAACAAAACTCATTTGATAGAATAAAAGGTCAAGGATATGAAAGCAATTGACTAAAAAAGGAATAGAAGGAAGTTTAGTAGTACCAGATCTTAAATTTTATTATGACAGCAAATATTAAAACTATCCGGTAATGGCTAAAAAATAGACAGGTCAATCAATGGAATAGAGTAGACATACAAATTACTGCAGCAAATTAATAGAGTAAACTTGTGTTTGACAAGTGTAAAGACTGAAGTTTTGGGGATAAGAATTAATTATTTGGCAAAAAAATAAATTGTGGAGAAAACTGGAAACTGGTGTGGCAGAAACTGGGCATACGCCATTACACCATTGGCTGTCTCACCTACACATAAAGAGAGACATTACAAGAAAATTTGAAGAACATAGAACATATCACTTATCAGACTTATGGATAGGTAAACAATTTATAAATAAAGAAGAGATAGAGAACAATGTGAGGTATAATATGGATAATTTAATAAAATATACATTTTATTAAAAATATATAAATAAAACAAATATAGCCAAGATAAGAAAGAAAGCAGAGAATTGGAGAAAAAATATGGAATTTCTCAGATAAAGGTCTCTTATCTCAAATATGTGTTATCAAATCTATAAGAATATGAGTTGCTCCCCAACTGATAAATGGTCAAAGGATATGAAGAGGCAGTTTTCTAATAAAAGAAAATTGAAAAATTTATAGTCATATAAAAATACTTTAAATCACTTTTGATTAGAGAAACACAAATTAAATATATCATTTTATACCTATCAGATGGCTTAAAATGACTGAAGGGGAAAGTGACAAATGTTGGAGAAGATATGAAAAAATTAGGGTAGTAATCCACTGTTGGTGAAACCACAAGCTCATACAGCCATTTTGGAATCCAATCTGGAATTATGCTCAAAGAGCTTTTAAAATGCCTATACCCTTTGATCTGAGAAATATCAATTCTAGATCCATTTCTAAAGATAGTTAGGCAAGAAGGAAAAGAACCTATACGTTCTAACGTACAGCAGCTCTATTTGGGGTGGCAAAGAGTTGGAAATTGTGGGAATGCTCATCAATTGGGGAATGACTGAATAAGCTGTGGTATATGATCGTGATGGAATACTACTGTGCTGTAAGAAATGATGATCTCATTCATTTTAGAAAAAAAACACATGGATAGAGTCTCATTAAATAATGAAAAGCAAAATGAGCAGTGCCAAGAGAACATTGTTTACAGTAGCAGCAATACTGTTTAAGAACCTTCTTGACTAAGTCATTTTGACTATTATAAATACCCAAATTTACTACAAAGGACCTACGAAGGAAGACACTATTTGTCTCCAGATAAAGAACTGATAAATAGAAGTAGGTATAAAATTATTTAACAAATACATGCACATAAACATCTAGGTCTTTAATGGTAGCCATCTCTAGGGTTGGGGGAGGGAAGAAGGAAAAAAAAGTTATATGATCACTTTATTATATGTTTAAAAGGAATAGGAAGTTGTACATTTGAGAGTTGCAGTTTCATATGCAACCATTATTTTCAGCTCTACTGTGTTATAGAAATGTTTGTTTTATTTCATGAATTAAAAATTAATTTAATTTAATCTAAAAAAGGAAGTCAGCATGTCTGTATTCTAATCTTAATACTTCTAAAGAATAATGGTGAAAATCCTTGCTTTGCCTCATCTCCCTTTCCTGGTTAGTCAATAAGAGGACTAGGTTATATGATCGCTAAAGTCTCTTTCAGCTCTTACATTCTATGACTGAACACAAAACATGTCAGAGGAAGCCCTGAGACCATACAGTATACTTAACTAGACAAGAAACAGACTAGATAGCTAAAAATGTTATTTATTAGGTGTCTACACTCCAGAAGATTGTTTTCTGACTTTGCCTCAAGGAGTAATATACACCCACCAACTGTTGACTTTTAATGAATTAATTGGGTGCTAAATTGCACTGGTGTAGCAAGCTGATATTGTGATTTATGTTCCAAGATAAGTAGAATGTTATGTTTCTCTTTCTAGAAGTTTTAAACTGATACATACTGATTTTTCAAACTATGTGAGAGCAATAAGGGAGGCTACTTCCCTAAGTCTTTATGCTAAAAATATATTTTGAATTCATTTCATAAAGGAGAAGTTAAAAAAAAAACTTACATATTTTCCTTTTGTTAATGAGTTGAATAAAAACTTCTTTTTCAAATGGTTCAGGTAGCCATGTCAAGGTCAACAATCAGTACTAAACATGAGTAGACTTGAGAAATGATATAAATTATTTTTTATAATGATGGTATCATGCATTTTATAATATTTCATAGTTTTGCCAATGCTTTCTTAAATATTTTTATCTAATATAGGCAGACCTTTTAACTTTGAGATTCCACTGCTAGTCAGATACCCCAAGGAGACCAATGACCAAAAAACCAAAATCAAAACAAACATTATATTATAAAATAAACATACCTGTAAATAACTAAACAAATCAAAGATTTTATAAATAAGTATGTGTAAAAGCACTTTTTATTTTATCATTTAGCATTGTGCCAAAGACATAGAAGGCACTTAATGAATATTCATTAACTAATTGACTATCAAAGAACTAGAAACAAAATAGATTTCAATCAGTTGTGGAATGGCTAAAAGGATTATTAAACCCAGATCACTCTGGCTTTCATTAAGTCTCTGCTGGTCATTGTTATGGTTTTGATGGTTCAGAGTGAGTGTAAATACCAATTATTTCTGTTGTGACCAGAAACCCTGAGGGTCTTCCCCTTCCAGCTTGATTTTTTTTTTCAAGTAGGCCATCTTTTGCCTCACTTATTATCTAGTCTTAAATTACTAAATGAGTGTTGCCTCAGACAAAGTGAGACCTGGGAAAGACCTTAGCTTAAAAACATCAATGTCTCCCACTGCATCTGGGGTCATCTTCAGTCATCCTGACCTGTGGCTTCTCAGTGAACTCAGATTATCATGGGGGAAATAGTGAGACTGATGACTTTGCACAGCCCTGCCTCACTTAAATCCAATTCTCTGGCAAGTCAAAGCATCACCCTCCTTATGTCATTGATCTTCTTTGAGAATGAAGGACTAACAACAATATGTGCATTGTAGTAGCTGCCCTCCTGTGGACTCAACTGGACAGTTCCATTTGGACAGCACTGCTTCCTTCCTCCCTCCCTCCCTTCCTCCTTCCTTCCTTCCTTCCTTCCTTCCTTCCTTCCTTCCTTCCTTCCTTCCTTCCTTCCTTCCTTCCTTCCTTCCTTCCTTCCTTCCTTCCTTCTGTCCCTCTGTTAACAGGAAGAGTCATATCCTTATATGTGGGTGCTCTGGCTAAAGGAACTAATTTTGATTGCTGAAACCTTACAACTATAATAGAATTTAAATGTGCTATAAGAAATGAAAAAAAATGAAGACTAAGACATTTGAAAAGAAATACATGAACTGAAGCAAAATGAATTAAGCAGACCCAGGAAGACAACAAAGTAAACAGAAAAGGAAAAAAAAACCCACTATAAAACATTTCAAAAAGAATGGTGTGAAATGATAAAAATATGTTTTTTCTCAAAGCAACATGACAAGATACTTTTTTCTGTGTCTTTGTAAGTGTGTATTTCTGTGTGAGTGTGGTGTGGATGGTACACAGTGTGGGACATTATGTAAAATGTCATGTGGTTTTTTTAAACCCTTTTTTTCCTCTTTTATGTTAACCCTCTTTTTTCCTCTTTTTTGTTATCCTTAATTCTTTGTAATATGGAATGGCTTCCTGGGTAAAAGAGGGGAAGGAATAGAAGAGAAAATACAGGCAATGAATAAATAAATGTCAGTTTTTTTCTTTTATATATGTACATATATATGCATATATACCTATATGCATCTATGATATCTGTGTGTGTACATACATACACTGTGTTGGTGAGTCATTGCAGTCATTTCTGACTCTTCATGACCCCATTTGGGGTTTTCTTGGCAAAGACATTGGTATAGTTTGCCATTTCTTTCTCCCTCTCATTTTATAGTAAAGGGAAGTAATGCAAACAAGGTTAAATCACTTGGCCATGGTCACAGAGCTAGTAAGGATCTGAGGCTAGATTTGAATTCATGAAGTTGTCTTTCTGATTCCAAGTCCAAATAAAACAATCGACAACAATACTTCATGGTCTTTATAAGAATTTTCTGAGGTGGATGTGTTTCTTCTTTGCTCTATTGCTTCCCAGACAAAAGCCTTCCACAATTTCCTAGGTTTTGCTAAATGACATATAAACTGCTAACTGACATTTAAAGCTTTCCAAACTATGGTTTTAGGATACCTGTTCAGTGTTATCTCATATTACTTTCCCTAACATTTTATATACTGACCAAATTCAAATGTTTTCTATCTCCCATTTCCTAAAGGCAGCTAGATTGTACACAGATAAAGTGCTGAACCTGGAATAAGTTCACATCTGGCCTAGAACATTTACTAACTGTGTGACATGGGGAGAGGTCTTTTAAGCACTGTTTGCCTTAGTTTTTCTTAGCTGAACATGGGGATTAAAATAGCATCTATTCCCATGTTTGTTGTAAGGATCAAATGAGATAATATTTGTAAAGCACTTAACACAGTGCTTGGCACACGGTAGGCACTTAATAAATGCTTCTTTCTTTCCTTCCAAATGTTATCTTCTTCCTAATTCATGCCTTTGTTTACACTATCATTCACACCTGAAATGGAGTATCTCCTAAGACCATCTGCTGAAGTCTCTCTGTTCCTTTTCTCACCCACCATTCCTTGAATGCACAACAACCAAATATTTATTCAAATTCAAACCCATGATGAGTCCCAGGTGTTTCTGGCAGCATTTGCCCTAGCTGTATCAGGCAACTTCACTAGATTTTTGGTGCAGAACACAAAGCATGCACACTTTACACTGCACATGCACTCAGGCCACACAATGCCAACAAACGCTGATGAAATGGAAAAGGAGTCTCAAGTGGAAAAAAATTTAAGAAGCTCTGGTCTAAGGCAATACAGGTTAATTGACATATCCCGGACTTCACATACTACTCTTTGATATCAGAGAAGGGAACTGAACCCAGTTCTTTCTGACTCTAAGCTCAGGTCTTTTAGGCATACTATTTAGATCCAAAAAATCATTAGTCTTTCTCCATCCCTTCCTCCTCAGTATGTATTTCTCTCAGTAACATCTTAATTTTTCCCTTTGTTTGCTTCTTCGAAGAACTTGTAAAGTTCTTTCATTTTCCCTGATAAGCTTGAAAGCCCAGAAACATTCACCCAGACTTCATTTTCTTCTCTTAAAGGAAGACTAACATATGTTCTGTACACATACTGAGTCTGGAAGAACAAAAGGAAAAAAATTACAATCTCTACATGCTTCTGGAAACCCCCTTTGTTCATCATAATTTTGCAAACTATCATCCTTACTTCTCTATCACTCTTCTCCCCCTTATTACTAAATGACCAATAAACTGGGTTGCTCCCTGTGACAAGACTTTCATTTCTAAGCAAACATTTTTCAGATTTGACTTTCTTGCCTTTTCCTGTGTTGTTGAAGTTGCTGTTTTTCTCCTACCTTTTGTTGTTGAATTAGCTGTAACTACTTGACCAAGTAGTCATAGTCATTGCAAATTGATGCCACTGTCTGAATTTAACTGGTAACTCCCCCCAGGTGTTTTCCATGAAGTCTTTTAAATAAATTTAATCTCTCCATTTCTCACATCACCTTTCTCTTCCTTTCTTTTAGCACGACCCAACATTAGATGTTAACTATCTACAAACCAACTCTTTACCAATCTCTCACCTTCTATTGATGTATAACGTATTTGCTTTCATCTACATGTGTGTACGGCTGTTGTCCCAGTCAATGGCGTTTCTTAGCTTCATCCTAGGTACACCTCCTTTCTTGTACTCGCTGCCTGCTCTGAACTGATTACACCATCCACATTTTCATCTATTTGACACCTAAATTCTGTAAAGGCCTAATGAATTTTAATTGTGTTTTGCCTAACTTAGCTACTAAAATGACTTCTTGGCTGTTCAGTGAGCTCCTTTGGGAAGGATAATTCCTTTCCATGTTAGTGGATTTCTTTCTCTCTCTCTCTCTCTCTCTCTCTCTCTCTCTCTCTCTCTCTCTCTCTCTCTCTCTCTCTCTCTGTCTCTCTCTCTTTTCTCTGTTTCTCTCTGTCTCTGTCTCTTTGTCTCCTTCTCTCTCTGTGTCTGTCTCTGTCTCTGTGTCTGTCTCTCTGTCTCTGTCTCTCTGTCTCTGTCTGTCTCTGTCTCTGTCTCTCTGTCTCTGTCTCTGTCTCTCTCTCTCTCTCTCTCTCTCTCTCTCTCTCTCTCTCTCTCTCTCTCTCTCTCCTCACTTAATTCTGGTGGTGAAATGTCATTTTGATCTAATAGTTCATTTTCCAAGTACTGGGCCATCCATCAGTGATATTGCTTTGGGAGACAAACATATCACAATTTAACTACAGCATTTGTGACACTCTGATCATGCATAAACAAGGGCATTAAAGCCTGTGTAGGTAGAGATTACCTAGAGACCAAAATCACCAATCTGAAAAATGAGTTTATGGATTTTTTCCTTTGCTAAGGAGATAAGTAAATTTTAACCAAAATTAAGGGATCAGTGTAACAAGATCACAAGTATGCTACAGGGCGAATGGAACATAGTAGGGAGGCAGCCTGGTAAACTGGAAATTATCTTGGACTATGAATCAAAGACCTGGATTGTGGAGCTATCTTTGATACTTATTTATCATATGACCTTAGGAAAGTTACTTGACCTTGAGAAGTCATTTAACATCTTAGGACCTCGGTATCCCCCTCTCTAAAATATTAGCATTGAACTGGATATCCTTTAAGGGTCCTTTTGAGTTTAAATCTCTATGGTGTTAGAATAACTAATTTTGGGAGAGAAATGTCTGAAATGCCGTTGGATATATGATATTATGAGTCAGAAGAAAGACTGGAGCAGGATAGGTAAGACTCTCTGTCATCATAGAGAGAGCACAGCTAGGTGGCACAATGGATAGAGCAACAGACATAGAGTCAGGAAGACTTGGGTTTAAATCTGACCCCTAGCACTTGCTGGCTACATGACAATGAGTGAGTCACTTAAACCTGTTTATCTCCATTTCCTCACCTGTACAATGAGCTAGAAAGGGGAAAGGAAAACCGCTCCAGTATCTTTGCCAAGAAAACATCAAATGGGGTCATGAAGAGTTGAACACAACTGAAAGGACTCAACAACAACAAAAGCCGAGAGACAGTGATTAAGTTCATAAGAAGACATCCTCCTCTTCATTTATCTCTTATCAACCCCCTCCCCCCAAGCTATTAGTAGAGGCGACATGGTACAGGGGAGAAATCACTGACTTGTGAATCAAAGAACTTTATTAAAATACTACTTCTCATATTTAATTTCTGTATGACCTTGGGCAACATTCTTGGACTTTAATAAAATGGTACTTGGTCAAGATGGTTTTAAGTTCCCTTCCAATTTAGAGTCAGGAGATGATCATCTATATTATGTCTTCCCCCCACCCCAACTATCTTAGAGCTTTCCCTCTGGAACCAAATAGAATAAGTCTAATCTCTCTTCTACAAATAGCCTTTCAAGTACTTGAATATAGGTCTCAAAGTCTCCCTAATTCTTCTCTTGTCATTACTGAATAACTCATTCTCCTTTAACCAACTCTCACATCACAGGGACTCAAGGACCTTCTTAAAATGCTCTATTTCATCATTGTTTTCAAGACTTTTGCTTATGTGTGTGTTTGTGTATACATGCATCTGTGTGTGTCTCTATGTGTATAATATATGTGTAGATAGATTGATTTTAGAATTATTATTGAAATAGTATATAGAAACAGAGTTGGACCACTGACAAAAATCTTTTAAGACCTATACAATTAGTGAAAACTTGCAGGACTGTAGAAGGGAAGATGGTGCTTCAATTTAAAAATAAAAAGGCAAGAGGGTGGGTTCTACAAGCTATAGATCGATATTCCAAGCAAAATTATAGAAAATATTATTTGATGTATATTGTAAGCATTTATAAGGGCAAAAATGAGTATTGAAGCCAGTATGGTGTTATTGGGAACAGGACATTTAAACTAAACTCATTTCCATTTTGATAAATTATTAGACTTCTAGATCAGTTTTACAGAAAAAAACCACCTAGATTTTAGCAAAGAATTGATGGAATCTCATAGTAAGTTTCTTTTTAAAATATTTTAGTTTTTTCATTTACATGTAAAATCAATTTTTAGTATTTTTTTTAATAATTGAGTTTCAAATTCTCTTCCTCTCTTTCTTCCCTGAGTCCTTGATAAGATAAGCAATTTGATGTAGGTTATACATGTGCACTCATGCAAAACATATTTCCATAATAGTCATGTTGTGGAAGAAAACACAGAAAAGAAACCAAGAAAATAAAGCTTAACAAAAATTATGCTTTGATCTACCTTAGACTCCATCAGTTCTTTCTCTGGAGGTGGATAGTATTTTTCATCCTAAGTCCATAAGAATTTTCTTGGATATTTGTATTGCTGAGAAGAACTAAGTCATCACAACTGATCATCACACAACATTGCCATTATTGTTTACACTGTTCTCCTGGGTCTTCTTACTTCATTTTGCAGCAGTTGACATAGATCTAGCCATGTTTTGAGGAAAGCATCCTGCTTGTCATTTTTTATAGTACAATTGTATTCCATCACAATCATATGCTACAACTTGTTTAGTCACTCTTTGATTCATGGATATCCTTTCAATTTTCAATCCTTTGCCATCGCAAAAAGAATTGCTATAAATATTTTTTGTACAAATAGTTCCTTTTTTATCATTTAAAAAAATTTCTTTGGGATGCAGACCAGATACTGCTGGTCAAAGGTTATACATGGTTTTATAACCATTTGAGCAAATTTCCAAATTGCTCTACAGAATGGTTGGATGAGTTCACAATTCCACCAACAATGCTTTAATGTCCCAATTTTACCACATACCCTCCAATATATTAACCTGCCATATTAACCAATCTGATAGGTATAAGGTGGTACCTCATAGATATTTTTATTTGCATTTTTCTAATCAACAGTGATTCAGAGAACTTTTTACATGACTGTATAACTTTGCTTTCCTCAGTTGATATCTGTTAATATCATTTGACCATTCATCAATTGAAGAATGACTTAGATTTTTATAAATTTGATTCAATTTCTCCAAAGAGTTGAGAAATGAGGCCTTTATCAAAGAAACAATATTTTGTTTTTTTCACAGTTGTGATTGGTAACTGTATATTTCTCTCCATTCTATATTTCCTCTCTCTCTTTTTCTTAAAAGTGTTTTTGAACACTTCCTTCATTCTGTCCCCCTTTCTATCATTTGACATTTCACATTTTCTTCCTATTTTTCATTCTTTAGTTTTTAATTTTTTTCTTTATATCTCATGGAATTACTAGTTTCCACTTGCTCAGCTCTAATTTTTCATAAATTATTTTCTTCAGTGATATTTTGTTCCTCGTTTTCCAGTTGGCCAATTTTACATTTTTACAAGGTCTTTTCTTCAATGATTTTTCTGCATTTTTTTCCATTTGATCATTTTTGCTTTTTAAGGAGTTCTTCTCTTCAGTGAATTTTTATGTGTTGATTTTTTTTCTATTTGGCCAATTCTGCTTTTTGATGAGTTATTCACTTTGATGGACTTTTATGCCCCTTCTCTCTTTTGATCTATTCTTCTTTTAAAGATACTATTTCCTACAATATTGTGTGTGTGTGTGTGAGAGTGTGTGCCTATTTTAATGAGCTGTTGTCTTTTTATATGATTATCTTGCATCACTCTAATTTCTTTTCCCAATTTTTCCTCAATCTATCTTATCTAATTTTTAAAATTCCTTTCAAGTGATTCCAGGAATGTGTTTTGAGTCTGAGACCAATTCAAATTTTTCTTTGAGGTTTTGGATGTAGCTTTTTTTACAGTTCTGTTGTCTTCTTCTGAGTTTGTTTGATCTTCCCTGTCACCATAGTAATTTGCTATGATCACATTTTTGTTGTCATTTGCTCATCTTTCCAGCCTATTTCTTAACTTTTAGCTTTTTTGTTAAATTTGTGCTCTGTTTCCAGGTGGAGAGGTTACTGTCCAAAATTTCAAGCTTTTCATGTTGCTGCTTTCAGAGCTAGTTCTGAGATTCTATAAATTTCCAGTTCTTCCAAGATGGTATCATGTAAGGAGTGGTGTGGTCACTGCTTTCCTGGCTTGTACTCTGGTCTGTGAGCTTCCACAAGGATTCCTTCCCCTCTGAACTGTGATCATGATCCCTCATTCCACTGTGGCTGTAGCCTTTAGTGAGCTAGAGTTGCTCTTCACCTGGAACTGCATATGACCAATGCAACAAGCTACTATAGCAAGGAAAGTGTCCCCTATAATCTCCTTTTGATTAGTAGTCCCACCCCTTTACTGTCTGTGGGATAAGAGCCCTGGAAACCTCTGGTACTGTGAAAGCCCCTACGGCTGAACCAGTTACCACCACCACACCCTTACTCCCCCAACCTTACTACTGGCTTGGCAGAAACTGACCTGGGCTGGACTGAGCTTCAGTTTCACCCTCAGGAGACAAACCTTTCCTGCAGACCTTCTCTCTCAGTTGTCTTGGCCTGGAAAATTGTTTAACCCTGTCCTTTTGTTGATTCTCCTTCTCCAGAATTCATTTTCAGGTGTTATTGTAAAGTTGTTTGAAGGGGAATTTTGGAGCATTCAGCAAGTCTCTGTCTTTCCTTTTCCATCTTGATGCTGAGTTTCTCTCTTGTTATTCTTTAAGAATCTGTTATGGATGGAAGTAAGGAACTATCTTTGACTATGCATGTTGAAGCTTTCTATCAATGATTTCAGTAAAGATTTTCAAAAAAGTTTATGAAATGTTTAGATGATACATAACTAAGTATCATGATAAAAAAGAATCAAAACCAAAATAGATTTTCACATGGTAGTATGATGGAATAAATCTAATAACATGGTTTTTTTGGGGGGGAAGTAACTATAATAACCTGTATTAAGGTTAAATGATACAGACAAGCAAAATCCTCCAGAATGATGGAGGCATAACAAGACTTTATTTTTGAGTGAGTTCTTTAGGTTTTAGGAGAATGCAAACACAAAATGAGTCAAAAATGGCTAGATGTTAGCCCCATACCAAAAAAAAGAGGAAAAAAGAAAACAAATCTGAAAAAAAAACCAAAATATATCATAATCTTGACTTTCATTGGAATAATCAGTTTACATTAGCAATGAGATAGTTTCACTATATTATGCCATGTTCCCACACCATCTGGAAGACAGTTCTGGATCATACCTTTTGAAAGAATGCTAAACAAAATGGGATTTTTCTAGCAGAAGTCAAAAAGGCCTACAAAAGGAATGGAAACCATGTCACAGTCTATTGATTAGAGGAACTACAGAAAAAGCCAGAATGAGATGAGAATTAATTTTAGGTTCGTCAAATATCTGAATAACTTTCATGTTGCAAAGAGCTTATATTTTTATTCTTAGCATCAGAGGGTACAACCAGAGGCAACAGGAAAGTATTTCAAAGGTGGAGTCTGGAATTCCCATTGGCTAGGAAGGAAGTGAATCAGAAGCAGGAGATTCAGACTGGTAAGACCCCTGATCCATTGGAATAAGTCAAAATTCCCAGAAAAGTAGAGCTATCTAAAACTGGTCTAGGCTTTTTTGGAAAGTAGCTGGTTCTGACTACTGTAAGTTTCTGACTAAAAGCTAGATAACTATTTATATATGCATTAGAAGGGAAGAAAGGATATTTCCTTAAATACTTGTTGAACTAAATGATCTTTCTAACATCTTTTAATTCTGAAATTAGATGATTCTTTGACTGTATATTTTATACAATTTGAAGGGAGAGAGGAAAAAGGAGAGAGAGGGAGGAAAGAGAGAAGACCACGACAGAGACAGAGAGACAGAGAGAGACAGAGGATGGGAGGGGGGAGAGAGGGAGGAAGGTCACTTTCACATTTGTGAGGCAAGGGTGCCCCATGAAGTGATAATGATTGGGGAAAACCTTCCAGTGGAGTGGCAACAAGACGGACCACGAAGGGAGGATCTCGTTCGTTAACCAAACTCGCATTACTTACTGTCACTGTTGGTGTAACAATTTTTCCACAGTGTTCAAGAAGGATGAATAGAACACAGAATGTTAGTCAATATACACATACATATACACACAAAGACACATACATACACACATACATATATGTATGTGTGTATGTATATGTATGCTTATATATATATATATATATGTTTGTGTGTGTGCATGTCAGTGGTTATGATTTTATTTCTCCTACTCACCCCCAAACTCTGGTACCAATGGGAAAAAAAATCATTGCTCTTACATCTAGGATTTTATGCTAATTTCCTTGAACAAAAAAAAAATGTTTGTTCAAATTTGATTATGAGGAGGAAAATTGTACAGTTCTGATATTGGACTTTGTAATCTATTGAGACTGTGAACTGCACGGAATCACAAAAAAAAAGTTTTCTTTTATTTGCTTGACATAGAATTTCAAGAAGGAATAAAAAGTTGTATATTTTTCTCTTTTTCTTTTGAAAATATAAAATGTCTTCAGCCAATTATCTCCCCTAACTCTTCATCCACTCTTTGTATGGTGAGAGAATCTTGAATTTGTCATGTAGAATGCTGATATATGATTTGCATTTTATCTGGTTTTTGTTTAATGTACCCATTGAAAGAAAAACAAAATAATATTTGATTACCATAGAAACAAACTACATTTCACATCCAATTTATTCCTACACAAACTATAATGATAATGTGTACTTCTAGATTTGGAGTGGGAAGTGGGAGAAGTTTGGGTAATTTGTGTCAATCTAGTAACAAGAGAAAGTGAATCATTTTAGTACAATGTCTTTTATTTCATCCTGATTACCTTAAATCTAGTCTTCTGGACTCCAGTCTAGGGATCCTTCCATCTGTCCTTCCCACTAATGCTGTATCTTCCTAACATAAAACTTTGTTCATTACATAGACCAAAGAAAGTTGTATTTGGATCAGTTGACTTGGATTCATAGTTTGATTCTGTCACCCATTACATTAAACAAGTCTTTTACCTTCATCTATAAATTATATTTGGGGGGCAAGGGTAGGAATTGCTGAACTAAATGGCCTCTAAGTTCTCTTCCACCTCTGAATCCATGATAAACTAATTAAAAATATTCAAAGGCTTACTGTTGCCTAAAGAAGAAAGTATACCACAGCTTCCCCGATACACACACACATGCATAAATATACACATATATATATATATATATATATGCACAGTATACATATACATACATACATGTTTACAGAGAGCTTATCTCATTCTCTTCCACATACTCACATACTCTACATTGATTGTGGATAAATCCGAGGAAATATTTCCCATTTTGGGGGATCTGTTTTCTCTTATTTCTTTGTTTTGGTTCGTGTCCCATCCTATGCTTGAAAAATACTCTCCCATCTCTTTAAATAGATTTTTTCACTCAATGCCCCTTTCAGATGTCATATCCTTCATGAAGCCTTTTCTTTATTGCTGTGAACGAATGAATAAAACACATTAATCAAATGCTATGTGTATGCCTCTGCTAAATAATGGGTATACAAAAGCAAATAAGCAACACAGGCCTTTTCCTTACATTCCTAAAGATAATATACGAAGAAGAGATAGACAGTTCAGTGGGGGAGGTACCTATAAGATTTTATGGTCCTGGAGACAGAATTCAAGTTCAACTGAGAAAAAAGTATTCTCTCTTCTGAAATTTTTCATATAAAATTGACTGGAGCACCCCTTACACACTTCTCTTTCCCTAGCATTGTTGTTTTCTTTGTATGTGTCCTTTTCCCATTAGATTTTCCATTCCTATGAAGCCTTAATAAATACAAATTAATATTTGGATTTGTCTTTGGCTTAATAGTACCCAACATAATGCAGGTTTGTTACAAGCTCGTTGATTTGAATTTATCAAAATGAGATTGATGTCTTTGTGTTTTCTATAGTGTCGATTGTAGGGTTCAGTTCATAGTGGATTCCTGATAAAGGCATTCTTTTCTTGTGTCAGAAACAATTTACATGGTTTATTTAGATTTTAGCAGTGCTGACCCTAAAGCACAAGTTTCAACTTTTATTTGTATTTTTTCATGGACATTGCTGAATCTTCAGCTATGTGACTTTTCCACAGAATAGAATTTCTCCTTTTATTGGGACTGAATATAAAGCAATATAAAGAACAAAAGAAAACTAACACAAGTATTTTGAACTCATTTTCTGTATTATAAATAGTTTTCTGAAAAATTGTGTGTAAATTAAATACTGCTATAAAATGAATCCAATTAAAATGGACTTAAAAATTCGCTCTTGAATGCAAATATCACTGGCATTATCTTATTTGAATATATATATATGTATATATATATATTACATATAAAGGATATGCCAAAAATCTTATTGAGATTTTAAGCTTCAGTGTCTATGTGTAATATGTATGTATAATATATATATATATATATATATGTATATATATATATATATTTAAATACGTAGGTATATATATGAAGCCAACAAGGCAACATAGGCTATATGAGTCCAATTGATTTCAGCAATGAATTTTACACAATGAGCTTTCATTAAAGAAATCAAGGAAGAAAGATTCATGTCCTAGATTGAAATGCAATTATCCCTTTAGTAACAAAACTAGTCAAAATTTGAACAGAGACTTTGATGAAATGATAACCTTTAATAATCATGAAAATATGTAGTTTTCCAGTGATTTCACTTTAAAGAGAAGTTATCTACAAAACATATGGGCAAGTCATAAGATGAAAATATGTAGTCTGATGCCCATACAATCATCCTTCACTAGTTGTGAATGAATACCATTCAGTTTATTTTGACATTGGTATAAACATTAAAATGTTTTTAACTTCACAATATTTCGGGGAAAAAACAAAGTTGTTTTTGGCTCATTTTAGAATGTATGTTTGGATTTTTGTTCCTGTGATTAATTTTGCTAATTTCTTTTGTGTAGTAAAAAATCAATAAGTGCTTTTTATATTTATTATTTGAGGAATAGGAAGAACACCAAGTTGGGATGTGAAACTGGCGTTAGTCTCCTCTAACTTGGACAAATCATGCGTTCTACTGTCTGATCACATTTTGGGTTGTTTGCTTGTTTTCTTTTGTTGGGTTTGGGGTTTTTTGGTTATTTGGGTTTTTTTTAGCCTCTCAGGCTATGAAATGTGGTCTCTCCTTACATTTCAATGCCGAATTAAGGGAGAATGATAGTAATATTTATATAATAATAATAATTAATAATAATAATAATAATAATAATAATAGCTAACATCTATATACTTCCTACTATGTGACAGGAACTTTGTCAATCACTCCACAAATACTATCTCATTTGATTCCCGCAACAATCTTAGGAGGTAGGTACTATTGTTATTTTCATTTTACTGTCAAGGGAAATGAGGCAAATAGAGGTGTGTGTGTGTGTGTGTGTGTGTGCGTGTGTGTGTGTGTGTGTGTTCATACTTCATTGCTGAGGAAGACCATGACATCAGAGAAATGATGACATGACTTGCACTTGACTTTGTTTTGAGTGAGGGAGGGCTGTGCAAGTCACCAGCCTCACTTCTCCTCCAGAGCCATCTGCATCCAGTGACCAGATATTCATCAGGATGACTGGAGATGGCCCAGGATGAGGCAATTGGGTTTACATGACTTGCCCAAGGTCATACAGCTAGTGAGTGTCAAGTGTCTGAGGTGAGATTTGAACTCAGGTCCTCCTGACTCCTGCACTGGTACTCTATCCACTGTATCACCTAGCTGCCCATGGCAAATAGAGGTTGAGGTCCAAGGTCACAAAGCTAGTAAGTGTCTGGAAACTCAAACTCATGTCCTCCTGATTCTAGACCCTATTACCTAACTGCTTCAAAATGAGATCAGAGACATAGAAATATACTTGAAAAGTTAAAAAAATGTATAAAGTAAATTATTCTTTCATGAAGAATATTTAGATTGATCAGGAACATTTATAATACCTTGTATAAGTTACTAGGCTCTGTTTCCTTATTAACACAATAAGGATAATGACATTGATATTAACTTTCTCACCTGGATTGTTAAAAGGAAAGTTCTTAATAATTCATAATGTCCTATATAAATGTGTTCTATATTGAGAGTAATATAAACTATTTTGATACATTTTATTGTATAAGCTCCTATAATGTCAGCATTCTTATGAAATCACAAATATGAAAAACAATTAAAACCCATGAATGGAATGGGAAGAAATCTAACAAATATTGGAGGAATTTTGGAACATTAACAGAGCAGCCTAAGGAATTCAATCTGCCAAATTCAATTCTCTCCTTCTAAATTCCTCAATTGTCTTCCTTAATTTTTTCTTAGGAAATCAATCTTGTGAGGATAGTTTTTTTAAAAATAAGTTAAGAATGCTAAGTCATCAATAGTTCTGTATCTGGATCAGTTGGACTTTTAAAATTAGTCAGGAATGAGAACAAACACTTCTTTGGGAGTCAAGTTCTACTCCTGACTATGAACTTTGTTCTTTGGGAAGTCAACTGACTTCTCTGGGTCTTCATTTCCTCTTTTACACAAAAAGAGATGTTCTCTGTGGCCCTATTGTATATTAGATATTGAGAAACTTAAAAAAAATGGATACGAACAAAATTAATGCCATAGAAGCTTGAATATCGAAATGTATCAGGGAACTTGGCAAAAGTCTGGCACTAGAAATCTATTATATGAAGAGCTATCATAGAGTATCAGAGCTAGAGGAAATCTCCAAGGGAATAGTCTAAACTATAAAATTAGGATTTATATTATCTGCAATATCTCTAATAAAAATGCTTCAGGCTTATTTTACACGAGTGATATGAGGTACAAAGAGAGGAAATGACTTGCCCTAGGACATCCAGCTAGTTAGGAGCAGAGCAAGGATTCAGATTCAAGTGTCAGTCAGTTAATAAGCATTTATTAAGTGATTATTATGTTCTGGGCACTGTGCTAAACACTAGGAATAGAAAGAAAGAGAGAGAGAAGGAGAGAGGGAAGAAGAAAAAGGAAGAAAAGAAAGATTAAAAACTCATAAAAGTATACTATCTGCCATCCCTTTCTGCATTAATTATCCTCTTAACAGTTTGTATGAAATTAGATGAAAGTGCATCCATCCCCTTTGTTCCACTCATTCAACTAAATATCCTAGAACACACTCTCATCAATTCTAGCTTGCACTATTGCTTCTGCTTGTACTCTAAAGTCCTTCACTTCTCCAATCCATCCTTCACTTAACTGTCCAGGTAATTTTCCTAACATTGGTCTGATTCTGTAACCCCTTACCTACCTACACTCAATAAATCTCAGTAAATAAACTTGCAGAATCAAATCTAAAGTCTGCTTCTTGGCAGTTAATGTTCTTTGCAATATGACCCCTTCCTTCTTTCTTTCCTGGTCTTGTATTTTACTCCCCTTCATGCCTCTATGATCCAACATTTGCACTTCCTTTAATATGACATTATTTCCTGACTCCATACCTTTCTACTGGCTGCCTTCTATTCTTGGAATGTTCTCCCACCTCATTTCTGTCTTTCAGCTTCCCTTACTTTCTTAAAGATTGAACTCAAATCCCGCCTTCTGCAGGAGGTGAAGAAGATTTTTCCCCCTTTTGAGATACCATCTCCTTCACCATCCTCTCAAAAAAATTAATTAAAAAAAGCAAAAACCTCTCTTATGAATACTTTCCTTCTGAAATTACTATTCATCTATTAAGTATATACTGTGTATGTACATATGCATTTACATATTATCTCTTCAGTTAAAAATATGTGCTCCTTGAAAACAAACTCTTCCTTTGCTTCCTCCTTACCTCCTTTCTTTGCTCCTTTTCCTACTATCTTCCTTCCTTCCTTCCTTCCTTCCTTCCTTCCTTCCTTCCTTCCTTCCTTCCTTCCTTCCTTCCTTCCTTCCTTCCCCTTCCTTCCTTTTTACAATTCTTTAAATAAAACTCTGAGAGACAAAAATCCACAAGTAACCTCAGGATGCATCAGAAGCTGTCATTTTACCATCCTCCAATTCTCAATTTCACATTCTCTCAGAAAATAATTGCACTGAATGTAGGCAATTTCTCCCTTATTTCTCTATGGTTGAATCAGCAATTACTCTCTGTTTTTCCCTCCATTTCTGAAACACAAAAGAACAACTATTTTTCTATGTCGGCCTACATTTCTGTGGTAAACTGCAAAGATAAGTGTATGTGGGGGGCATTAAATAAAAATAGCTGTCATTGATATAAGACTCTAAAATTTGTAGAGATTTATACTTTGAATAGAACAGCCCTGTGAGGTAGGCCATATTAACATTGTTATTTCCTTATTTTATAGATAAACAGCTTAAGATAGGAAAGGTGAGGTGACTTGCCCAGAATTACATAATTGAAAAGTAGGAGTTGGGGCTGGGGAAGACTGGAATCTTTTTTGGAATACAAAGAGACTGCGTATCTTTCTGAATACTAATCCATCACTCTATCAACTGCACAAGAATGAAGAAGGGAAATTCTGGAATTTGAGTGTGGAAAGAAACGTGTGTTTTCACATATTCAAACTCTTACTATAGAGAGAAGGAAACTTAGGCCCGGTGACTTTCCAGGGTTAAAAACTGTTAGTCCTAGAACCAGGACTAGAACTTTGTTTTGAGTTTTCTTTTGTTAGCTTTTTTTCTATCCTCATCTAGTGCCATTTCAGAAAATCTTAAGAGTTTAAAATCTCAGTAATCATCTTATCCAACCTAGACTTCAAAATAGACACCTTGTAAAATATCCAAGAGATAGTTACCCCAGTATGTTTTAAGTATAATTCAAATTTTTCCCCAAGTTAAGGTCTACCTTGTCTCCTACCTGCACTGCCTCCTATTATAAAAAAGAAAAGAAAAGCAAAATATCTTGTTATAAATATATATAGTCAAAGAAGACAAATTTCTAAGTAGGCTGTGTCAAAAACGTATGCTGCATTCTCTCTTCTGAATCCACCACATCTCTATTAGGAGGTGGGTAGCCTATTAAATCATGGATCCTCTGGAACAGGGATTGGTTATTGTTGATCAGAGTTCTTATGACTTTAGAATTTGTCTTTATGATATTGCTGTTATGGTATCAGTTATTATAATGGTTTTTCTCCATTCACTATGCATCAATTAGACAAGTCTTCCCAGGTTACTCTGAGACTATCCCCTTCAACATTTCTCACAACACAATAGCATTCCATTATTTCTATCATATTCCATCATTTCATCCTTACATCATAACTTGTTCAGACATTCTCCAATTGAGTAGCATCCCATAAGTTTCCAGTTCTTTGCTATTAGAAACAGAGTTCAATAAGAATTTCATGTACTTATGTGCCTTTTGCTCTTTTTATTTATTGGGGTATAGACTTTGTAGTGATATCACTGGGTCAAAGGGTTAGTGATTCTAAATTGTTTTCCAGAATTAACAGACAAGTTCATAGCCATACCAGGAGCATATTAATGCATCTCTTTTCCCCAGGGCCCTTCTAGCATTTCCCATTTTGCCAATTGTGCTAATCTGAAAGGTATGAAGTGGCAATTCCATCAGCATTTCAAAAAGAGGTAGCACCATGAATACAACGTTGTGCTTAGAATCAAGAAGACTCATCTTCATGGATTCAAATCCAGCCTCAGACACTTATTAGCTGTGTGACCCTGGAAAAGTAACTTAATTATGTTTGTCTCAATTTCCTCACCTGTAAAATGAGATGGAGAAGGAAATGTCAAATCACTCCAGTGTTTTTGTTAGGAAAAGTCCAAAATGAGGTCATGAAGAACCTGACATGACTGAAATGACCTTATAAGGAGAACAATGTTACTAATTTGGCATTCAAATGGACATTTGAATTTCTTCATCTGAAAACTGCCTATTCATATCATTTTTGCCATTTCCTAATTGGGAAAATTACTTTCATTTTTAAAATTTGAATCAGTTATTTATTTGTTTTAGTAATGAGAGTTTTATCAGAGTTAACAATTGTTACAATGATCTTTTCATCATTTGTTGATTTCTCTTATATGTTTAGCTACATGAATGTTGTTTTTTGCAGATTCTTTTAATGTTTTATTTTAATAATCAAAATTGCCCATTTTATACTCTGTGACTGTTTTACTCATTTTTGGTCACAAACTCTTCACCTTTCCATAGACTCACATGTACTTTCTTCCTTGCTTCTCTAATTTGTTTATGATGTCAACCTTTGTGTCTAATTCACATTAAAATTTATAGTTCTTCTGGGTATACTGTTCAGTACTTTGGTTTATGCCTCATGTTCCTAAAGATAAATCTTCTTGTTGTTTTTTCTAGTCTTTATAGGCTAATCCTTTGATTATTTGATTGGTATGGCACTAACTAAGGAAATTAATATAAGAAGTATTGCCAGTTTTATTACATTGGTTTCACCTACCCATGAACAATTAAAATTTCTCCAGGTATTTAAATATTTATTAATTTGTATTTTTAATATCATAATATAGTCCCTGTGTGTGTCTTGCCAGGAAGCTTCCAAGGAAAATTTCATTTTCCATAGTTATTTATATGGAATTTTCATTAATCAATTTATTTATTTGTTTGTTTACTTATATTTTTCAACATTTACTTCCACAAGATTTTGAGTCTCAAATTTTCTCATTGTCCCCCTCCCCATCCACAGATGGAATGCATTCTCATTACACCTTCTCCCAGTCAGCCCTCTCTTTCGTCATCTTCCCTATCTCTTATACTCTCCCTCTTTACTTTCTTGAATGGCAAGATAGATTTATATATGCCATTGCCTGTATATCTTATTTACCAGTTGCATGTAAAAGTATTTTTCAAAAAATTTGTTTTTAAAACTTTGAGATCTAAATTTCTCTCTCTTCTTCCGTCTCCACCCATTCTCATTGACAAGGCAAACAATTCAATATATGTTATTATACATGTTTAGTTATGCAAAACACCTCCATAATAGCCATATTGTAAAAGAGTAACTATGTTTCCCTCCATCCTATCTCACCCCCCAATTATTCTATTTTCAGCTTGGACCCTGTCCCTTTTCTAAAGTGTTTTCTTCCAACTATTCCTCCCCCAATCTGCCCTCTCTGCTATCAGGTCCCCCCCATTCCCTTCCTCCCTACTTAGGTTAACATACTCACTTCACTGTGTATATTATTTCCTCCTTAAGCCAAATCTGATGAGAGTAAGGTTCACTCATTCCTTCTTACCTCCCCTCTCTTTCCCTCCATTGGAAAACCTTTTTCTTGATGCTTTTATGTGAGATAATTTATCCCCTTCTATCTCTCCCTTTCTCCTCCTAATATATTCATCTCTAACCCTTAAATTTTGTTTTTACATATAATCCATTCATATTCAACTCACCCTGTGCTATCTAGCCTATCTCTATCTATCTATCTATCTATGTATCTATGTATCTATGTATCTATCTATCTATCTATCTAAAATCTATCTATCTATCTTCTCCAACTACCCTAATACTGAGAAAGGTTTCATGAGTTACAAACATCATTTTTCCATTTAGGAATGTAAACAGTTCAACTTTAATAAGTCTCTTTGATTTCTCTTTCTTGTTTACCTTTTCAGACTTGATTCTTTTATTTGAAAGTCAAATTTTCTATTCAACTCTGGTCTTTTCATCAAGAATGCTTGAAAATTCTCTATTACATTGAATGACTATTTTTCCCCCTGAAGAATTATATTCACTTTTCTCTAGGTAGGTGATTCTTGGTTTTAATCTCAGCTCCTCTGACCTCCAGAATGTCATATTCCAAGTCCTTCTATCCCTTGCTGTAAAAGCTGCTAGATCTTGTGTTATCTTAATTGTATTTTCACAACACTCCAATTGTTTCTTTCTGGCTGCTTGCAATATTTTCTCCTTGTCCTGGAAACTCTGGAATTTGGCTACAACATTCCTAGGAGTTTCCCTTTTAGTATATCTTTCCAGAGTCAATCAGTGGATTCTTTCCATTCCTATTTTACCCTCTGATTCTAGAATATCAGGGCAATTTTCCTTGACAATTTCTTGAAAGATATATATATATATATATATATATATATATATATATATATATATACTCTTTTTTTAATCATGACTTTCAAGTAGTCCAATAATTTTTCCTGTAACTATTTTCAAGGTCAGTGGTTTTTCCAATGAGATATTTCATGTTGTCTTCCATTTTTTTTATTCTTTTGATTCTGTTTTCATAATTTCTTGATTACTCATAAAGTCATCAGCTTACATTTGTTCCATTTTAATTTTGAAGGAATTGTCTTCTTCATTGAGCTTTTGGACCTCCTTTTACATTTGGTCAATTCTGCTTTTTAAGGCATTCTTCTCCTCATTGGCTTTTTGGACTTCTTTTGCAGTTTGGGTTAGTCAATTTTTAAGGTGTTATTTTCTTTAATATTGTTTGGGTCTCCTTTAGCAAAACAGTTTTCATGATTTTTCTGTGTCATTCTCATTTTTCTTCCCAAGTTTTCCTCTTCTTCTCTTACTTGATTTTCAAACTTTCTTTTAGCTTGTCCATTCCCTGTTATCAATTCATATTCCTCTTGGAGGCTTTTGATGTAGAAGATTTGACTATGTTGTCCTCCTCTGGTTGTATGCACTGATCTTCCTTACCACAAAAGTAAAATTCTGAGTTCTTTTATGATGTTTATTCATCATCCCAGACAACCATTTGATTTTCTAATTCTTTGTCAAGGTAGAATTCTGTTTCCAATGGGGGTGGGGATGGGTGTACTGTCCCAGGCTTCAGAACTTTTGTTTCAGCTGCTCAGCCTCCCACTGTCTGTGCACCCAGAGCTCTGGAAGCAATCTCTGCTGTTGCTGCTGCTTCTGCTGCTGCAGCTGTCACCACCCCCACTGCTCTGTCTCTGTGGCCAGACTTGGACCAAGATTGTGTGCTCCTCTTTTATCCAGGTCCCACAAAGTTTTCACACTGACCTTTCTAGCATTTGTGGGTTGAGAAGTATGGAAACTGACAAAGTTTCCAATGATTCAGTCCCTTGAGGCCTGCTCCAGCTACTCTTTCCTGCTGTGGCCCATGCCAGACTATGCTCTGCTCCCTACTGGGTGTGATAAACCCTTCCTGTTGACTTTCCAGGTTGTCTTGGGCCAGGGATCTGTTTCAGTCTGTCACTTTTTGAGTTCCATAGTTCTAAAATTTGTTTAGAGTAATTTTTACAGGTATTTGGAGTGCTTTGGGGAGAACTACGAGAAGTCTTTACTTTTACTCTGCCATCTTGGTTATGCCTCCCCCACCTCTACATGGAATTTTCTTTCTCTCTCTTCCTGATGTCAGACAATAAGCACTTATTAAATATGTATTATAATCCAGGCACTCTGCTAAGTTCTGGGTATACAAAGAAAGGTAAAAGACAGTCCTCATGATCAAGGAAATCATTAATAGAGAGGACAACATGAAACAACTATGTGCAAACCAGATATGTAAAGACAAACATAAGATAATAAAGCAAAGCACTAGCATTAAGCACTAGCTGTTCTTAAATCTTTTCAATTATGTCCAACACTTAATGACCCCATTTAGGCTGAATTTCAATGAAAAAAAACTTCCTAAAGTTTAACTATGTTAGGTAAAAGGTCTGCTTCCCCTAAATGCTATGTTCCATCAGTGATGATTGTCAAGTATGTAATGGTGAAAATTCTTTTCTTGGATATTGAAGGGATGACATCCACTGAGGTCTTCTTCCTACTCAAAAACTATAATTCTGAACTTATTCTCAAATATGCCATCTTAGTAAATATTTACTCTGTGTCAGGCATTATTTGCACTAAAGGACTAGCTTAAATTGCTCTGTCCTCAATTAACAATGAAATCACTTGGGTTCTGACAGGGTCTGATACTTTATACAAAACTCATAGGATCAAGTCAAATTAAGAAGTCTAGTAAAAAAAAAAATCTTATTAGGGTCCTATAATTGTACGAGGTTTTATGCTAAGCATTTATGTGACCAAGTTTCTTCAGTCAACCCAAAAGCTTCTTGAACAAGGGAATGATATGGTCAGAACTATCCATGGATGTCCTAACAAGCTTCTGTGACAACCAAATGTCTCTAGGATCACATGCAAACTCTTCTGTTTAGCACTTGAAACCCTGCACAACCTGGTTTTTGTGAACTTCTCAGGCTTATGCTATATCACTTCCCTTCACGTACTCTATAGTCAAGCCAGTCTGGACTACATTTTATTCCTCAAACACCCACTGTACCACAAATCTTAATGATGACATAATATGAGTGACAGAGTGGCTAGAATAATCAACAGTAATAAGTTGGGAACAATGGGAATTTTAGGTGAACAAAAAAAGTTTGAGTTTCATATGCCTGGAGATGTTGAACTGGAGCTTGAGAGAACTTGGGGCTATAGATGGATTGTAGATACAAGAGATATCCTCCTAGAAAATTTGAAGGTTAACTACTTTTTATGTTGTGTCAAGGTTAAGTGTCAAGGTTGGAGGCAACGTCAGCCATGTAGATCACTGACTATGAATTCTGTTCATCTTGAACATCTGTTCATCGTGGCTTTCCAGGCTTTGGAATCAAATAGAGAAAAATGTAAAATCTACCTATACTTATTGGCTCATGATATCCTGTACTGCAGTGCTTAACATAGCTAAAATTCCCTTTTGTATGTTAGATTGCATTGTAAATAAAGATGAAATTGTTTTCTTACCCAATTTCACACTTCCTGATATCTATCTTTTATCTCTATGGATTTTAATATAAGAAGCTTTATGCTAATGAATTTTACATGGTATTCCAGGTCAAATATTAAAAATAACAATATGACTCAAAATTAGGACATCTGGAAACTTGACTTCTTCTTAGTGACTTTGGGACAGTAATTTCCACTCTCAGCTCCTCCATTTCCTCCTGTTATAAAGAGAGAGTTGAATTAAATGAGATCTAAGAGTATTTTCTAGCACTGGAGTCCTGTGAATAAATTGCAGTTCAATATTCTTTTCACTATATAACCAGTTAGGAATCTAGAATTAGAGGAAGTGGATTGCCCAAAGTTAACAATTTGTAAGGGACTAAGATGTGATTCCTGTCTCGATCTCAACTTTCTGTCCTATGCTCCTTTGAATTCACTGAAATTGAATCTTTCTGTTATTTGTTTTCATCAGTGATGAATTGCCAGAGTACAATAGTCAGAAATGTCACCTACTGAATTAAGCCAGAACTCTGTGTGTGTATATGTGTGTGTGTGTGTGTGTGTGTGTGTCCCCATTTTCTTAGAGATTTTGTGTCAGGCCCACAATTAAATCATATGTCTCTTTATTAAGACTTGTGTTGTCACAAATCAAATCTTTCCCTGGGTAGAAACTTGCAGTGAGCAAATATCATTGCCTGCCCAGTTATTTCTCAATTCAATAAGTTTTGTTTTGTCAATACCCTCCTATTCTACTTTTCATTCTAGATAATTAGTCTCTTTCCTCAGGGAATTTTGTAAGTCACTTCAAAAGATTTTACCTCTCTTGTATTTGTTCGCTGGAGTTCACACTGTCAGAATTTTTAGTTTTCAGGAAATTAAGTGTCTGATTTGAAAGTCTATCCTAAAAGACAAGGTAACATTGGACTGCTGATATGAACATAAAGTAACAATCATTTTTATAAGTTTTTAAATTTATATTCATTCTGAAAATTATTAGTGATCACCTACAATATGCAAAATGTGCTAGACACTGAGGAAGATACAGAGATTCAATAATAACAAGAACAATAATAATATAAAAAATTCATAATAATAATTATTTAATGTAGTGATAACTTTACACACTATTTCTTATGATCATTCTAACAATCCTATAAGGCAGATACTATCATTAACTTCACTTAGAAGGTGAGGGAAGTGAAGCAAACAGGTAAAATAATTTGCCTGGGATGTCAAAACTCAATGCGTAGGACTGGATTTGAATATAGATCTTTCTTACTCCAAGTCCAGCCTATCTGATAGATTACCTAGCTAAATCTCAACCCCTTACAATGTGCCAGTCACTGGACTGGAGATACAAATGCAAGTGAATGAGAAGGTTCCTGCTTTAAAGGTACTTACATAAAGCAAGACAGAATATGAAGAGAAGCTAGAAACTTGTTGGGAGGGAGGGCAGGGTATGAGACTGGTGGTGAGGAACTAATCCTCCAAGAGTGAACAGATGTGTAAGTGAATGATCTGGATGGTCCAGGCCAGTGACTCACACAAGTCAGATGAGCAGACCCCAGGAAAGGTATCACAAAGAGGATAAGGCTGCTGAGTAGCTAGCATTAATTATTAATACATCTTCATCATCATCATTATAAATATTTAAGTAGATTGGAATAATAGTAGATCTGTAATTTCATCATTGAAGGCATGCCATCTAATGATATTAATAATAAATTATTCATGGATGCTCATCATGGATAACTCTGGCCCCTGTTCTTCCATGCTGGAGTGAAAGCAAGAGAAGAGAAAGTCTACCCACCATGAATGGGGCCTTCACTGTTTTCTTATTACTTCCCAAGGATTCTAATAGAACATCCAAGTGGTTGAATGGTTATTTCCCTCTTTGGCCATATGGACATTTCATCTTACCTTTTGCCTACTTCCTTTATTCTACCTTATACTTCAAGATTTCTCATTTATCATGTGCTTGTCCTCTGTTGTAGTCTGCCCCCATCCAACAGTCACCTTTCTATTTCCTTTTAGGTAATTTAACTTTGGTGACTATAGAATTGTTTTATGTGTAGTCACATAACAACACAAGGGGTATATTGGTATTTTTAAATGGTCTTTTGTTTCACAAAGTTTGAGAAGTCATTAAAATAACTTTGTTATTTTCCAAAGGCATTCCAGCCTACTCTCCTTGTGTTCAATTCTGGGTCTCTTCCAATGAGATTCTCTGAGTGTCTTTGAGCTAAGTATTGGGAATTCAGTGATGATAAACAACACAGTCCTTGCTCTGAAGGAGTTTACAGTCTAGTAGAGGGAACACTTCTGTATATAAATTTTGTGAGCTATGGAAACTTCTGTTTGAATTGCAGCTCTTACTCTACCATTAATATTAGAAACTCATTCTTACAGTCCCTTGTAACTTAAATTTCTATAACAGGAAAATGAGAATAATAATGTTTAAAATGTTTTAATGAAATGTTTAAAAGTTGGTAAAGCACTTTTTATACATCATTTCATTGAAATCTCACTAAAGTCTCATGAGGTAAGTGCTACAGGTATTTTGTCATTATTATTCTTATTTTTATTGCTATTATGAATCTCATTATCATATATTGATTTATTTCAAATAGAAATAAGATGGGGGTGGGAGGTGACTTCATCTTCTGTGGGTAAACCAAGTGTTTGGGGAAAAAATCTCTAGTACTAGATAAGAAGATAGGAAAAAATAATATGAACTATTTCTTGATTTTTCAAGATGTAGATTTATTCTGCTAAGTCCATATATTTTAAATAAATTTTTTTTTAATTTCAAAATTGTTTTGTTTCCTATAATGCTCTATGCAATGTGTTTTTGGTTTTGTTAGTTATAATATTTTTCTTCAGTAGCAGAGAGGGTAAAGGAGGAGAAGCAGGCAGTGAGGAAACTATGACATTAGCAGATAGAGTTCTAGGCTTGTAGTGAGGAAAACCTGAGTCTACTTCTGACCTCTGATTCACTGTTAGCAACTGTGTGACCATGAGCAAGACACTCCTCCAGGCTCATTTCCTTATTTCTGAAGAGGGGTAATAGTACCCCACTCAAAAAGCTATTGTCAGGTTCAAATCTGAAAATCTAAGAAAAGTAGAAATATAAGACTGAAAGCAATTCCCTGATTGAAAAGTGGTTAAGAGTAGGAACAAAGCATTATTTAAAATTGCAAACTCTTCACAACATATAAAACATTGCTCTAAATTACTAATAAGAAAATGTGAAAGAATTTTATCTGTGTTTAAGACAAAATTCTCACAACAGATTCCACATTTTTTCCCTCATTTCCTCCAAATCTGAATTGGCTTCCATGTCTTCAGGTTGGCTGACTGTTCATGTTTACATGAGCTGGGGTAGCCTTCTTTATCACCTATATTCTCTGAGAATAAGGCTTGAGATGTGACCCAGCACACTGTCTGATTGCCTGTCCTGTTAACCTATACCTACATTATGTGAGACTTAGATGGCGAGTGATAGAAAATAAGACACTGTGAAATATGTCCCAATACATAATTTTCATTTCCCCCCGAATATTATTATCTTCAAAAGGTCTAATAGTAAGAATGGTATGGAAACTAATATTCAAAGGTGCCACTCTTCTTTATGGTCACCAAGAAGACAATGCAACACAATAAAAGTAGAGAGAAAAGGGTAGCCATTTTTTTCCTCCCTTAAATTCAAAGAAAAACTTTTTTTTCCAGGCATGTACATATCTGACATCTGGCCAGCTATATTATGGCACTTTGACTCATTCTTGATCTTGATTCAAAGCATTTAAATAACTATAGAATCTTAGATTTAAAGCTGTAAGGCACTTGTGTATTCACTTAACCAAATGAATATTACAATTTTTAAAAAATACCCTCAATGGTAGGGATTTCCAAGCTTTTTGTGTCAGGGACCCCTATGGCAGTCTGTTAAAACCTATGCCCTTTTTCTCAGGAAAATGATTTGAAATTCATATAATATAATACATAAGATTGAAAATAAAATCAATGGTATTGAAGTAAATTTATCAAAAGATCATATTGTTGTTGTCTTTAAATTCATAGACTTTACATTAGGAATTTCTGCTCTCGTGAATTTCTGATAGGTAAACAATCAACCTCTGCTTGAATATTCCCTTGTGAAGAATACTTTCAATATCCACATGGCTGGATTTAAGTGGGGGTTCCAGATTTCCCTTGCTTCTTTACTATAATTTGATTTGATTATATGATTATGATATGATTTGATTATGGTGGTTTACTATGATTTGATGAATCTCATCCCTCATTTTTTAATTTCCAGTTCATTAATCTTTCTAATATATGGTAAATAAGTGGTGGTCTTCAAAATAATCACCATAAGACTTTACGCTGATTTCACCATTCTCAGAATAATTTGAAACTCATCTTATGAAATGACATTTAGCAATGGTTTTCAAGTCAAATGCAGAGAAATGGACAAAAATATATTTCATGTAGTCTAGAACATACTATACTGAGAGCCCAGAAGACCTGGGCTCATAACCTGCCTTTGAAATTTACTACCTGTGTGATCTCTGACAAATAAAATTTTTTGTAAGCTTCAGTTTCCTTCAAAGTAAAGTAGGAAATGCATTTCCTCTATTATCTAATTGATGAGGAGGCTGTGAGGCTTGAACAAAATAATGCATTAATTTTTTTGTAAATAAGAAACATATATGTTTATATACACACATCCACAAATATACATAGGTGTATACATATGCATCTACATATATCTGCTATTATTACTATAAAGACTATCTTAATGTGTTACAGTTGTGAAATTCAAAAGCTTTGAATGAATGAAATGAATAGATTTAGAAGAAGGAAAAATGGGAGAAAATTTTTTGCATCAAATACTTTTGAAGAGTTACTTGTATAAGATATGTTGGGAACTCTTTGAATTCTATGAAGGGAAACCATTCTCAAATGGATGTGATCAAAAAATAATCACACACAGACACCTACACACACAAACACACTTCTTCAAAAGACATACAATCAATTAAAAACATATAAGAGATTGCTGTAAATCAGTAATAACAAGAGAATATAAATCTGGCATTTCATCTCATACCCAGGAAATTGGAAAACAGTCAAAATGTAGGAGTAGCTCATAGTAGAGGGACTGTAAAAAGGAAGACAAACTAATACATTTTCAGTTTTTCCTTTGACCCAGAGATTCTACTGTTAGGCACATAGCTCATGGAACTCAAATATAGAAAGAAAGGTCCTTTATAAACCAAAATACTCATAGAAATATTTTTTTCACTGTTATAGTGAAAAAGCAAAGCAGACGGGAATCAATTAGAGAATGGCAAAATAAAGTATACCATATCAGAGCAATGGGGTATTCCTGCTCAGAAAGTCACCATCATTATCAAGAATATAGGAAAGGATGGGAAGGTTTCTCTGAACTGATACAAAGTAAAATAAGTAGAATCAAGAGAACAATGATGTTGATAATGATGAAGGAAATGATCAATAGAAAAACAAAAGCTTAAAGCTATATAATTACAACGACTAAGTTTGGCCTGAAGGAAGAGATGAAAATAAACCTCTCATCCTTCTCTAGAGCAGCTGGGAATTATAGGTACAGAGGCTCCATATAATGTCAGATTTGTCTTATGTATTGCTTAGCAACTTTTTTTTTTCATTTCTCAGTTTTACTCATTTTTTTTTTTGGAAGAGGTAGCTCTCTGAGAATATTAATTCAGGAATGGAAGAATGGGATATTAAGAAAATAAGCTGATATAAAAGCAAAGTTCTATTTTTTTTCTTCATATTGCCCATTAAATAATTTCTGAGATTTTTTTTAACTTTAGCAAATTAAGAAAAATTTGTTGTCTTTCCTTATGACCTATGTTCATTTGAGGGGAAAAAAGAAAGAGGAAGCCTTTCTAATGAAAATGCTGAATAAGGCAGAGCAAATTCCTGCATTCTGATTAGATTTCAACATTTAAATCATATGGCACTATTTTTCTTCTGTTGGTAATGATATACTTCATTCTTCATGAAAATTTTTGTTCGAACCTGTCTAAAATGCTAACATATAATATGTTTTTTTATTTCTTATTTTTTGTGTTAATTTATTTATTTTAGTCAATATGCATTAACACAGGATGTCAAGTTCCAAATTTTCTACCTATTCCTCCCTACCTACCCAAAGATGACTTGCATTCTGATTATCCATTCCCCTAGTCTGCCCTCCTCTGACTACCACCTCTTCCAATCTGTCCTTCCTTCTATCATTGTCCCCTCCTTTTATCCCTTCCCTGTACTTTCCTGTAGGGTAGGATACCCAGTTAAGTGTGTATGTTATTCCCTCCATAAGCCAAATCTGATGAGAGTAAGGTTCATTCATTCCGTCTTGACTCCCTGCTTTTCCTCTTCATTGTAAAAACTTTTTCTTGCCTCTTTAATGTGGGATAATTTACCCCATTCTATCTCTCCCTTTCTCCTTCTCCCATTTTATTCCTCTCACTCCTAAATTTTATTTTGTAGATATCATTCCTTCTTATTCAACTCACCCTAGGTGCCCTCTATCTCTTTCTATGTCTCTCTCTATCTCTTTCTGTCTTTATCTCTGTCTGTATATACACATACACAAACACATACATTCATGTGTATAATATAAACATACATATATACATACAAACATATATAAAATAGACATATGCATACACATACATGTGCATATACACACTTATATGTATGTCTATGTATATATACAGGTATATGTACATATAAACACACACATATATTTCCTCCAACTACCCTAATATGGAGAAAGGTCTCATGAGTTACAAATATCTTTCCATGTAGGAATATAAACAGTTCAAATTTAATACGTAACTTATGGTTCTTTTTTCCTGTTAAACTTTTCATGCATCTCTTTTTATATTAATTTTATTTGTTTTCAGTGTTCTACAATCACTGCCATACAACTTACATTATTTTTCCCGTCTCTCCTTCGTATGTCCCCTCTCCATCCTTGAGATGGCATACAATTTTATATAGGTTCTATACATGCATTCCTATTAAATACATTTTCCCTATAGTCATGTTGTGTAAAGGAATTAAAATGAGTGGGAGAAATCATACAACAAACCAAAACATAATACAAAAGAAAATGACCTGCTATATTCTGTGATTGAATTCCAAAGTTCTTTCTCTAGGTGTGGAAGTCATTTTGTCTTAAAAGATCATTAGAAATTTTTTAAGTTCTTGCATTGCAATGAAGTTCCAAGTCTACCAGAAAAAACTCTCACAAACTGTGGTCATTGCTGTGCACAGAGATCTCTTGGTTCTGCTCCTTTCACCCAGCATCAGATCATATAAGTCTTTCCAGGACCCTATGAAGTCTTCCTGTTCATCATTTCTTATAGTGCAATGGTATTCCATTACATTCTTATACCAAAATTTATTCAGTCATTCCCCAATTGATGGACATCCCCTTGATTTCCAGTTTTGGGTTACCAAAAAGAGGATTGCCATAAATATTTTTATACATGTATGGGACCTTTTCCCATTTTGATGATCTCTTGGGGATACAGTACTAGAAGCAGTATTGCTGGTTCAAAGGGTATGCACATTTTTGTAGCCCTTTGGACATAGTTCCAAATTGCTCTCCAGATTGGTTGGATCAACTCACAGCTCCACCAACAATGAATTAGGGTTCCAACTCTCCCGCATCTTCTCCAACATTTATGCTCGAACTGTTCTGTCATGTTAGCTAATCTGATAGGTGTGATGTGATATCTCAGAGCTGTTTTGATTTGCCTCTCTCTAATCAATAGTGATTTAGAGCATTTTTTCATATGATTATAGATATCTTTAATTTCTTCCTCTGAAAACTGTCTGTTCAAATCCTTTGACCATTTATCATTTGGGGAATGACTTGTATTCCTGTACATTTGACTCAGTTCTCTCTATATTTTAGAAATGAGGCCTTTATCACAGACATTATTTGCAAAAATTCTTTCCCAGTTTTCGGCTTCCCTCCTAATCTTAATTGCATTGGATTTGGTTGGCAAAAGCTTTTCAGTTAAATGTAATCAAAATTATTCATTTTTCACTTCATACTACTTTCTATCTCTTCTTTAGTCAAAAATTCTTCCCTTCTCCATAAATGTGATAAATACACTAATCCTTGCTCCACTAATTTGTTTACAGTATCAATCTTTATACATAGGTCATGTACCCATTTGGATTTTATCCTTGTGTACAGTGTCAGGCATTGATCTATGCCTAGTGTCTGCCACACTGTTATCCAGTTTTCCCAGCAATTTTTGTCAATGAGTTCTTATTCCAAAAGCTGGGGTCCTTCGGTTTATCAAACAATAGATTGCTATATTCATTGACTGATGTGTCTTGAGTACCTAGCCTGTTGTACTTGTCTACCCTTGTGCTGCTTAGCCAGTACCAAGTGGTTTTAATAACTGCCACTTTATAATACAATTTGATATCTGATAGAGCTAGGCCACCTTCTCTAGAATTTCTTTCCATTAGTTCCTTTGAGATTCTAGACCTTTTGTTCTTTCACATGAATTTTGATATTATTTTTTCCATCTCTAGGAAAATAATTATCAGATAGTTTTATTAGTATGGCACTGAACAAGTAAATTAATTTAGGTAGAATTGTCATTTCTATTATATTGGCTTGGCCTATCCATGAGCAACTGATGTTTTTCCATTTACTTAGATCTGACTTTGTGCAAAAAGTGTCTTGTAATTGTGTTCATATAGTCTCTGGATTTGTTTTAGCAGGTAGACTTCCAAATAATTTATAGTGTCTACCCTAGCTTTAAATAGAATTTCTCTTTCTATCTCTTGCTGCTGGGCTTTGTTAGTTATATATAGAAATGCAGAAGGTTTGCGTGGGTTCATTTTGTAACTTGCAACTTTCCCAAAGTTGTTTATTATTTCAAGTGATTTTTTACTTGAATCTCTGGGATTCTCTAAGTATATCATCATATCATGTGCAAAGAGTGATAACTTAGTTTCTCCTTTGCCTATTCTAATTCGTTCAATTTCTTTATCTTCTCTAATTTCTACAGCTAACATTTCTAGTACCATATTGCATAATAATGGTGATAATGGACATCCTTGTTTCACCCCTGATCTTACTGGAAATGCATCTAGTTTCTCTCCATTGCATATAATGCTTGCTGAGGGTTTTAGATAGATATTGCTTATTATTTTATGGAAAGTTCCCTTTATTCCTATGCTCTCCAGTGTTTTTAATAGGAATGAGAGTTGTATTTTGTCAACAACTTTTTCTGCATCTGTTGAGATAATCATGTGGTTTCTGTTCAGTTAGTTGTTCATAAGATCAATAATGATAATAGCTTTCCTAATATTGATTCAACCCTGCATTCCTGGTATGAATCCTACCTGATCATAATGTATTATTCTCATGATAAATTGCTGTATTCTTTTTGCTAAAATCTTATTTAAAATTTTACTATCTATATTCACTATAGAATTTGGTCTATAATTTTCTTTCTCTGTTTTGTCTCTCCCTGGTTTAGGTATCAAAACCATATTTGTATCATAGAAAGAATTTGGGAGGACTCCTTCCCCAGTTTTCCCAAAAAGTCTGTATAGTATTAAAATTAACTATTATTTAAATTTTTGATAGAATTCACTTGTAAATCCATCTGATCCTGGAAATTTTTTCTTAGGGAGTTCATTGATGGCTTGTTCAATTTCTTTTTCTGAGATGGGGTTGTTTAAGTATTCAATTTCCTCTTCTGTTAATCTGGGCAATTTATATTTTTAACAATAATCATTCATTTCAATTAGATTGTTGAATTTATGGGCATAAAGTTGGGTGAAGTAATTTCTAATTATTTTAATTTCCTCCAATTATATTGGTAATTTGGTTTTCTTCTTTCTTTTTAATACAATTGACTAAAACTGTATCAATTTTATTGGTTTTTTTCATAAAATCAACTCTTACTTTTATATATTAATTCAACGGTTTTCTTAATTTCAATTTTATTAATCTTGCCTCTGGATTTCAGTATTTCTAATTTTGTATTTACTTGGGGATTTTCAATTTGTTCTTTTTCAAGCTTTTTCAGCTGCATGTCCAATTTACTAATCTCCTCTTTCTCTATTTTGCTCAAGTAGGCATTCAAAGATATAAAGCTTCCCCTAAGAACTGCTTTTTCAGTATCCCATAAGATTTGGTATGTTGCCTCATCATTGTCATTTCCTTGGATGAAGTTGTTGATTGTTTCTATGATTTGTTGTTTAACCCACTCCTTCTTTAGGATTAAATTATTTAGTTTCCAATTGATTTTTGGTCTATCTTTCCATGGCCTTTTATTACATGTGATTTTTATTGCATTATGATCTGAGAAGGATGCATTGACTATCTGCATTTCTGCACTAGATTGTGAGGTTTCTATGCCCTAGTACATGGTCAATTTTTGTATATGTGCCATGTATCCCTGAGAAAAAGGTATATTCCTTTCTATCCCCACTCAATGTTCTCCAGAGATCTATCATATCTACCTTATCCAGAGCTTTATTCTCCTCCTTAACTTCTTTCTTGTTTATTTTCAGGTTTGATTTATCAAATTCAAAGAGGGGGAGGTTGAGATCCTGCACTAGTATAGTTTTACATCTATTTCTTCCTATAACTCCCTTAACTTCTCCTCTAAGATTCCTTTAGATGCTATACCACTTGGAGCATATATGTTTAGTAATAAAATAGCTTCATTTTCTATGTTGTCTTTTAGCAGGATATAATTTCCTTCCTTGTCTCTTTTGATTAGATTTATTTCTCCTTTTACTTTGTCTGAGATTAGGATTACTACTCCTGCCTTTCTTCCATCAACTGAGCACAATATATCCTGCTCCAACCTTTCATCTTTACCTTGTGTGTATCCACCTGTTTCAAATGTGTTTATTATAAACAACATATTATTGGATTATGGCTTTTAATGCATTCTATTATCCATCTCCATTTTGTGGGAGAATTCATCCTATTCTCATTCACAATTATGATTACTATCTGTGTATTTCCCTCCATCCTCTTTCCCACTGTTTGTGCTTTTAGTTCTCCCTTCTCCCTTCCCCTCCACAAGTTTTAGTTTTTACCACCACCTCCCGCACTCTTCCCTCCCTTCTTTCAGCTCCTGTCCCTTTTACTGCCCTTTATCCTTACTACTTCTTCCCTCCCTTTTAGCCTCCCCTCCCCTTTCTTTCCCCCTTCCCTTCCTACTGCCTATAGAGGTTGTTAGATTTATATATTTAATTAAGTTTGTTGTTCCCTCCTTCAACCAAGTCAAATGAGAGTACCTCTCAAACAATGGACATCTCCCCCCCCCCCTTTTCCTCTACTGTAATATAATTTTTGTACTTCTTCCTATGGTGTAATTTACCATTTTCTGCTTCCTCCTTTTCACATCTCCTGTTACAATCTCTTCACATGCTTAAATCACATTTTTTATCATAACATAATTTATTTTATACCCATTCCCTTTATCTCTGAATATCTCTTTTATATTTCATATTAGATATACAATTCCCAAGATTAATGAGTATCATCTTCCCTTATAGGGAGTTAAACAGTTTGCCCAAATTGAGTAACAAATTTCCTTTTCCCCTGTTTACATTTTTATTCCTCTTTTAAGATCTGTGTTTGAATATTGAATTTTCTATTGAGTTGTGGCCTTTTTATCAGGAAGGTCTGGAAATCCCTTATTTCATAAAATGTTCATCTCCTTGCCTGAAACGTTATGCTGAATTTTGCTGGGTAATTGATCCTTTGTTGTAGTCCCAACTCCTTTGCCTTGCAAAATATCATATTCCCATTTCTTCAACCTTTTAATGTAGAAGCTGCAAGGTCTTTTGTGATCCTAATTGTAGTTCCTCAGTATTTGAGTGGTTTCTTTCTAGCTGCCTGTAGCATTTTCTCCTTCACTTGATAGTACTGGAATTTGATAACAATATTTCTTGGCATTTTTAGTTTGGGGTCCCTTTTGGGAGGTGAACAATGGATTCTTTCAATGACTATTTTGCCCTTTGGATCTAGCACTTCTGGGCAGTTTTCCTTGATGATTTCTTAGAAGATATTGTCCAGACTCTTTTTTCATCATGGCTTTCTGGTAGGCCAATAATTCTTAAATTTTCTCTCCTTGATCTATTTTCCAGGTCATTTGTTTTTCCAATTAGATATTTTACATTTTCTTCTATCTTTTCATTCTTTAGATTTTGTTTGACTGATTCTTGATGTCTCACAGAGTCATTAGCTTCATTTTTCCAGTTCTAATTTGCATCAAATTGTTTTCTTCAGTTAATTTTTGCATCTCCTTTTCCATCTGTCCGATTATTCCTTTTAAGGAATTATTTTCTCCAGTTAGTTTTTGTACTTCCTTTTCCATTTGTTCAATTTTCTTTTTAAAGAGCTGTTCTCTTCAGTGAATTTTTTTTTCATACTTTTAAAAACATTGGCATTTTTCCCTTTCTATTTCCTTCTTCAACTGTTCTAGGAGTGCTCTCTGTGAGTGTGAACAGTTCGTAGTCCCTTCTGAAATTTCAGATGGGAGTACAGTCTCAATATTGACCTCTCTGGTATTTGTGTTTTGGTCCTTGTCCCCATAGAAAGATTCTATGGTCTTTTCCTTCCTCCTTTGCTTTTTGTTCATGATGGTGAGGCTTTGTATGTTGTGGCCTCTGGTTCTATAAGCAAACTCTAAGAACTTGGTGCTGAACTGGCTGATGTCAGAAAGCAAAGGCAGGTGAAATCTGTTTGTATTTCCCTGGATTAGCCCTGGAGCTAGCATGTTAAGAGTGGAGGAGGGGTGGTCTGTTCAGGGGAGATATACTCAGCTGAGCTAGAGCAAAGACAAGCTCAGTGCTTGGTGATCCTGGCTATCTTCCCATTTCCCCTGGCACACCTGGATCCTAGTGCCAGTTTCCAACCCCCTGAAGCTCTGGCTGTCTGGGATAGCTCTGCTGCTCAGCCACAGTAAGGTGAATATTCCTTTGCTATTTTCCTAGCCTCACATGCTATGAGACTGTTTGCCCCTTCTGCTGATCCCATTGATCCAGAATTTTTCTGGGAAATATTTTATGGTTCTTTCAAGGTCAAGAGGAGGGGGAGAGAGCATTTATCAATCACTACTCCATTTTGGCTCCCAGAAGATCAAGTAGGTGACTTACAGACATTTAATCTGTGGGTTGAAAGTCTCTGTGTTGCAGATACCTGAGCCTCCTTCCACGGCCCTCAGACCACCCCTGGGATTTCCTGTTCAGTCATGCCCAAGCAGGGACACTGTACTGCTGGTGGTATGTTCCTCCACCCTTGTGGAATGGATTCTTTCTGTTGATCTTCCAGTCTGTCCTGGGCTGCCACAGTCTGTCTCATATTGGATTCTGCACCTCCAAAATTTGGTCAGATTGTCTTTTTAGAGGTATCTGATGGAGTTTGTCTAAGAGCTTAGGTGAGTAGTTGCTCTCACTCTGCCATCTTGGCTCCATACCTCTTCATGCGTCTCTTAATTCTTGTGTTTGAAAGTCAAATTTTATATTCAGCTCTGATCTTTTCATCAAGAATGCTTGAAAGTCTTCCATTTCATTGAATATCTATTTTTTGCACTTAAGTATTATACTCAGTTTTGCTGGGTAGCTCATTCTTGGTTTTAATCCTAGCTCTTTTCACCTCCAGAATATTTTATTCTAAGCCCTTTAATCCCTCATTGTAGAAGTTGCTACATCTTGTTTTGTCCTGATTGAATTTCCACAATACTCAAATTGTTTCTTTCTAGATGTTTGCAATATCTTCTTGAGCAGCTAACACTAGAATTTGGCTACAATGTTCCTAGGAGTTTTCCTTTTGGGATCTCTTTCAAGAGGCAATTGGTAGATTCTTTTGATTTCTATTTTACTCTCTGGCTCTAGAATATCAGGGGAGTGTTCCTTGATAATTTCTTGAAGATGATGTTTAGGTGCTTTTTTGATTATGGCTTTAAGGTAGTACAATAACTTTTAAATAATCTCTTCTGGATCTATTTTCCAGATCAATGGTTTTTCCATTGAGACATCCCTGCTCTCTTCTATTTTTCCATTTTTTTTTTGGTTCTGTTTTATAATTTCTTATTTTCTTAGAAAATCATTAGCATCCATTTGCTCCATTCTAATTTTTAAGAAATTATTTTCTTCCATGAGCTTATGGACTTCTTTTTCCATTTGGCCAATTGTGATTTTCAAGCATTCTTCTTCTCATTGGCTTTTTGGATTTATTTTGCCACTTCAGTTAGTCTACTATTTTCTTCAGTATTTTAGAGGGTCTCCTTTAGCAAGATATTGTCTTGTTTTTCATGATTTTCTTGCATCACTCTCATTTCTTTTCTCAATTTTTCCTCTACTTCTTTGAATTGATTTTTAAAATCCTTTTTGAGCTAGTTCAACATTCAAAAGACTACCAGCACAATTTATCATATCAACAACAAAAATAATAGAAATAATTTGATTATCACGATAGATTCAGAAAAAAGCTTTTGGCAAAGTACAACACCCATTCCTATTGAAAACACTTGAAAACAAAGGAATAAATGGAGCCTTTCTTGAAATAATAAGTAGCATCTACGTAAAACCATCAGCAACATTATATGTAATAGGGATAAGCTATATACATTTCCAGGGAGATCAGGGATGAAACAAGGATGCCCATTATCACAATGTTATTCAATAATGTACTACATATGTTAGCCTCTGCCAGAAGAGAAGAAAAAGAAATAGAAGGAAGTAAAATTGGCAAAGAAGAAACTAATTTATCACTCTTTGTAGACAATAAGATTATATGCTTCAGGAATCCTAGAGAATCAAGTAAAAAACTCCTTGAAATAATAAAGAACTTTGACAAAGGTGCAGGTTACAAAATAAACCCCCCATAAATCATCTGCATTTCTGTATATTAATAACAAAGCCCAATAGCAAGAGATAGAAAGAAAAATCTTGTTTAAAATTGTTGTAGACTTCATAAAATATCTGGGATTCTACCTGCCAAAACAAACCTAGGGACTATATGAACACAATGACAAAACACTTTTTGTGCTAATAAAGTCAGATATAAGTAATTGGAAAAACATTAGTTGCTTGTGAATAGACTGAGCTAATACAACAAAAAATGACAATTCTACCTAAATTTATTATTCAATTCCATACCAACCAAACTACCAAAAATATTTTAAAGAACTAGAAAAAGTGATTTCATAATTCATCTGGAAGAATAAAAGGTTGAGAACATGAAGACAATTAATGAAAATAAATACCAGGAAAGGTGCCCTAAACCACTTGGTAGAAAGAAATAGAGGGGTAGATGAGTGGAATAGGATAGGTACTCAAGACACAGTAGTCAATGACTATAGCAGTCGACTATTTGATAAACCCAAAGAACCCAGCTTCTGGTATAAGAACTCACTGTTTGACAGAAACTGCTAGGAAAACTAGAAAATAGTGTGGTGGAAATTGGGTATAGACCAACACCAGATACCATACACTAAAATAAAGTCCAAATGGGTACACATCCTAGGTATAAAGACTGATACTATAAACAAACTAAGGGAGCAGGGAATAGTTTATTCATAAGATATATGGAGAATGGAGGAATTTATGACCAAACAAGAGACAGAGAACATCATGAAATGCAAAATTGATAACTTTGATTATATTTAATTGAAAACTTTTTGCGCAAACAAAATCAATACAACTGAGATTAGGAGGGAAGCAGAAAACTAAGAAGTAATTTTTACAACTAATGTCTGTGATAGAAGTCTAATTTCTAAAATATATAAAATATATAGAGAACTGAATCAGATTTACAAGAACACAAGCCATTCCCCAAATGATAAATGGTCACAAGATATGAATAGGGAGTTTTCAGAGGAAGAAATTAAAGCTATCTATTGTCATGAATAAATTCTCTAAATCACTATCGATTAGTGAGATGAAAATCAAAGCCATTCTGAGGTGCCACGTCACACCCATCAGATTGGCTAACATGACAAAACAGAAAAATGATACTTGTTAGAGAAAATGTAGGAGAGTTGGAACACTAATTCATTGTTGTTGGAGCTATGAGCTGATTCAACCATTCTGGCAAGCAGTTTGGAACTACAACAACGTTTATAAAATGTGCATACTCTTTGACCCAACAATATTGCTTCTAGGGCTGTATCCCCAAAAGATCACAAAAATTGGAAAAGAACCCACATGTACAAAAGTATTTATAGCAGCTCTTTTTGTGGTGGCCAAGAGCTGGAAATTGAGGGGATGCCCATCAATTGGGGAGTGATTGGATAAGCTGTGGTATATGAATGTGATGGAATACTATTGTGCTATAAAAAACAAATGGGCAGAGTTCATAAAAGATCAGTATGAATTGATGTTGAGTGAAGTGAGCAGAACCAGGAGAATGTTATACATAGTAACAGCCACAGTGTGCAAGGACTGTTTTTGATAGACTTAGCCCTTCACAACAATGCAAGCACCTAAAACATTTCCAAAGGACTCATGCTGCAAAATGTGATCCACATTCAGAGAAAGAACTATGGAGTTGGAATGCAGAATGAGGCAAACTATTTTCTCCTTTGTTATTTTTTGTTCTGTTTTGTTTTTCTCATTGTTTCTCCCTTTCATTTTATTTTTTCCACACAATATGACTAATGTGAATATGTTTATAATAGGAATATTTGTGTAGAGCCCATATCAGATGGCATGCCATTTTGAGAAGGGAGGGATAAGGAGGGAGTGTGAATTTGGAAATTATGGAAGTGATTATTGAAAACTGAAAAAAATAAATTAACAAATTTTTTTAAAAAAATTCTATTATATTTTATTTTTCCAAAAAATATTCTTTTTGAGCTCTTCTGTGGCTTGCAACCAATTTGTATTTTTCTTAGAGGCTTTGGATGTAGGAGCTTTGACTTTGTTCTCTTCTTGTTTTATGTTTTGATCTTCTTTGTCACCAAAGTAAGATTCTATAGTCCGAGGTTTATTTAATGATGTTCAGTCATCTTCCCAGTAAAATATTTGACTTTTTCTTTGTCAGGGTAAGACTCTGCTTCCAGTTAGGAAGAGGTGGTATACTGTCCCAAACTTCAGGGATTCTGTGCAGCTATCTTCAGAGATACTTCTAGGGGAACTGTAACAAAGAGGGCAAAGAAAAAGAATCCTGCCTCAATGCCAACAAAGAGATCCCTGCAATTGCCCTCTGATCAGCCTCTAGATCCCCACACTGTCTGTGGTCCCAGAGCTCCAGAAGTGGTCACCCTGCTCTTCTTGGTTGCAGACACCACCTCCACCTCCCTGGAGCTAGTTCTAGACAACATTCCTGTCTTACCCACCAACAGAGTTTTCCCACTGACCTTCTATGCTGTCTTTGGCTTTTGTTGGAAGGAAAGTCTGGAAACCACCATAGCCACCAGTAAATAATTCTTCTGAGACCTACTCTGACTGGTCTATGCTGGTGTAGCCAATGCTAGTCTTGGGTTGGAGACTTGTTTTTCTCCATCATTTTGTGGATTCTGCAGCTCTAAAATTCGTTTAGAGTCATTTTTACAGGTATTTGAGGGTTTGGGGGAAGAGCTCAAGCAAGTCACTGCTTTAACTAAGTCATCTTGGCTCTGCCCCCCCCCCTTCTTATTTTATTTTTTTCAAATTACATGCATTTCAAAACATTTGATTTTTTCTAAATTATACACAAAACAATTTAGCATTTGGTGTGTTGTTTTTTTTTTTTTGATTTCCAAATTCTTTCCCTCCCTCCCCTTATTTCTCCCAGAGGCAGAATGAGGCTGGTGACCTTGCATAGTCCTCCCTCACTCAGAACCAAGTCAACTGCAAGTCATGTCATCATCTTGATATCAGGGTCCTCTTTGACAATGAAGGACAAACACAACAACAACAATTTTAGTTTGCTTTAAATGTGGAATCATGTAAGACATGTTTCCACATTAGTCATATTGTGAAAAAAAGGTTTCTTCAATAATAATAATAATAATAATAATAATAATGAGAAAAATAGTATGTTTCTATTGACATTCAGATTCCATTATTTCTTTCTCTAGAAGTGGATAGCAGTTTTCATTATAGGTCCTTTGGAATTGTCTTGGGGTCATTGTTTTGCTGAGAACAGCATATTTTTTTAAATTTTAAGTTCCAAATTTTGCTGCCCTCTTTCCACCTTCCTCTCTTTGAGAAGGTAAGTAATTTGATGTACATTAGACATGTGAAATCATACAAAATATATTTCCATATTAGCCATGTTGCAAAAGAAATCACAAACAAGAAAAATACAATTCAAAAACATGCTTTGATCTTCCCTCAGACATCATCATTTCCTCATTTTTCATCATGAAACCTTCAGAATTGTCTTGGCTCATTATTTTGCTTTGAATAGTTAACTCATCTACCGTTGATCATTGTACAATATTACTGTCACTATAGGCAATGTTTTTCTGGTTTTACTCACTTCTCTTTACATCAATTCTTGTATTTCCAGGTTTTCTAATGTATCTTGGTGGTCATTTCTTATGAAACAATACTATTCCATAAAATGATGTACCAAAACTTAATCAGCCATTTTCCAAATGATCAGTAATAACTGAATGCCTTATTCTTTGCCACCACAGAAAGAGCTACTATAAATATTTCGTGTGTGTGTGTGTGTGTGTGTACATATATTCCCTTAAAAAATCTCTTTGAGGTACAGACCTAGTACTGGTATTATCTGCAGTTATTTTAAATATGATTTCTCTATCTCCCCCTGTTGGACTTTGCTGGTAAAATATAGAAAAACATGATTTATGTAGTGTTATTATGCTACAACTTTGTTAAAGTTGTTAGTCATTTTAACTAGTATTTTTAATAGATTCTCTAGGATTCTCTAGGTATACCATCACATCATTTGCAAAGAGTAATAATTTTATTTCCTCACTGCCTATTGTAATTGTTTTGATTTATTTTTCTTCTTTTATCGCTATAGCTAGTATTTCTAATATGGTGTTAAATAATAAAGATGATAATGAGCATCTTTCTTTCACCCCTCAACTTATTGGGACATTTCTATCTTATCTGCATTACCAAAAATGCTTACTGATGGTTTTAGATAGACACTACTAATCATTTTAAGGAAAACTTTATTGATTCCCACAGTGCCTAGTGTTTTTAATAGGCATGAGGGTTGTATTTTGCAAAAATCTTTTTCTGCATTTATTAAGAAAATCATGGGGATTTTGTTGTGTTTCCTATCAATAAGCCAATTATGCTGATAGTTTTCTTAATATTGAATCAACCCTGCATTTCTGGTGTAAATTCCACATGTCTAAGCTCTTTGTAATATATTACGGTAATTTCTTTGCTAGTATTTTATTTAATTTTTCCCACATCAATATTTATTAGGGAAATTGATCTATAGTTTTCTTTATCTGTTTTTATTTTTCCTGTTTTAGCTACCAGCACCATATTTTTTTTTTATCACAAAAGGAATTGGGTAGGCCTCCTTCTTTGCCTATTTTCCAGATAATTTACATAATATTAGATTAATTGTTCTTTAGATATTTGTTAAAATTCACTTATGAATCCATCTGATCCTATGGAATTATTTTTAGTTCATTTATGACTTGCTCAGTTTCTTTTTCTAAGATAAGGATATCTAATTATTCTCCTTCCTCTTGTGTTATTCTGAGCAATTGATCTGTTTTAAAAAAAGTTTTGTGTCATATTTCCTTGTTAAATTGTGAGCTTCATGAGAGAAAAGTAATGTCTCAATATTGTATCATTTGTTTTCCTCCTTTGTATCATCTTTGGATTGAGCATAGAGCTCTGCATACTATAGACACTTTTTTTAAATTGGGAAGTGGGAAGAATGAATAAATATTCTTGATTGATTCAAGGATAATCTATAATATTCCATTTTGAAGGAGCATCCTGGAATACTATTCTGTTGCCAATAGAAAGTATGAAACAATTTCAGAATCAATTAATTGAGATCAGTATGACACTCTTAGAGATGGCAAAATAGACTAACCCCTTCAGTCTACAGAGGAGGAAATTAAAACCCTCAAGGTCAAATAATGTGCCTAAGTTAACACCATTAGCAAAGAGCAAATGAACAAAGTCTTGAACAAAGACTTCAGAGCAGTTGGTGTTTGGGGGGAGGGGAGAGAGCAAAGTTTCCATTTTCTATCATACTACCCTTCTCTCAAGTGGATTAGAAGTTACCTCGAATTGTTAGAATTAGTGCCGCAGTTTCTATCCATGGTGATTTAGGGTTTTATGAAGGTCAGAACATGGCAAATATGCAAGGCCGAGAGGGTAGAAAGAACAACTTTGACCAACATGAGGGATTCTGACTTATAGTGAATATACAGGAAGTCACAACAGGTGGAATTTGTAGTAGGGTCTATGCCAAGTCAATGGGCCATGTTTCATATTTGTACATCTTGTCTGCTTACTTTCTTTTTTTAAAACCATGTATTCAAAGGAAGCAAGATGTAATTGTTGCATCATGTTACACCACATTAGATATATTAATCAGGTTACCAATGATTCCCAACATCTTACTCCTTAAAAGAGAAGATTCAAAATCAGTGAGGTGTTAGATGTGAGAAAATCAAAGAAAAAAAGGTAGATATAATTGAAAGACAAATCTTTCCAAAGCAACCCATGTGGAAAGGAAATGATTGATTTTCAGTGAATGATCTACTCCATATATTCTGTAATCCTAAAATCTTTCTTTTAATTAAAAATGTCTCGGAGGTTATTTATAGAAATATTTACCTGAAGAGGAAACCCTGTCAACAAAAACACTTGAATATCTCCAGTAACAAAAAGTCCTCTCCTGAGGCATCTCATTCCATTGTAGGACAGCCCAAATTGTTAAAACATATAAAAAATCAAAACAAACAAATAAATGAAGCTACTCCTATTGAACTAAAATTTACCTTGAAAAAGAAAATAAGACCAAATGAGATAACATATAGAAAATATTTCTTCAAATATTAAAGGTCTATAAAAATGCTCATTATTGTCTTTCTTTAGGACCCAGATTTAAAACTGGAATGTAAAATATAGATCTAATACAATTCCTTCATTTTACAGACAAGGAAACTGAGAAACAGTGAGGTTAATTGACTTGTCCCAGAATAAGTGACTTTACAGAAACACACAGCTTCAAATATGTGAGACTGTATTTTAGCCTAGTTTGTCTTAACTCCAAATTCTGTGTCCTGTGCATCATGCCATGAAGGGAAATAAATCATTCAAGGTCACACAATAGGAAATTGCATAAATGAAATATGAACTCATTATTCTGAGGATACCCTAGGTTTCACCATATTGTTATATAGAGTATGTAACAAAATCTTTAAGAGCCACTGCACCAGATATACCATGCCATAAGTATAATATAAATACACATTTTTGTCTATGTGTGTCTAGGACTCAATTCGTAAGTATCTACTGGGTAAGAATCTCATATTGAAACTAGGGACTTTATATTTGTATCCTCCTTAGTTCATTCCAACTTAAGGGTAAATTGACTAAACACAAGAATTGGTCATCTTGAACTGTCCAGTTACATCATTTTTGATCAAATAGACCAGAACATTGCCTAATTCAATCACATTTTCATCTGATTGAAAGAATGCAATTTGTGAGATGTCATGTATTAATTACAAGGTCCCTTTTATTGTAGGGTTTCATGGAACAGGGGAAATGGATTCTTCTAAAGAAGGATCAAAGACTGAAAATTGGAAGAGACTTTACAAGAAATTGGGTCCAATCTCATTGATTTACAGATGGGGAACTTGTGCAAGGTCATTCAGAGCCAGGATGCATTATCCACCATAGTTTCCACTCTACAAATACAAATAAGCTAATAAATTTCTCTCTGCCAAGCTATTAAAAAAACGGAATCCATTCTTATGTATAAATCATAGTGTTGGGCACTTCCCTTAAATCTGTCAGGGCTTCTGGTTTTCAGGTCGGAAACATATGACTAACTAATGTGAAAGACAAAATTCTATTTGTTGATAGAATATTAGATTTGGAGACAGCAGGAGACCTGTGCTGGAATCCTAATTCTGCCATTCTGTGATACTTGTGTGAATCTAGAAAAGCCAAGACCCTCTTTGGTCTCCAGGTTATTCCTCCAAAAACTGAAGTGGTTTGGCCAAGTGTTCTCTGTTGCCCCTTTCAACTCTCAATACTAATGTTTTCTGTTTAACCTATTAGTATGTTGTGGTATTTTTATTCTTGAACAGAAGAGCTCTTTTGTATATCCACTTGGGATATAGAAGGAACTAAATAATTTAGTGCAGCAAAAGTGCAGGGTTAGATTTTAATCATTATTATTGAAGGAGAGATCAATAAATCTTTTTGCTTCTACACAGGAATTTGCTCTTTTCCCTAGGGGTTATTGGCCTTCTTTTCAAATACTTTTGTGTGACATGTTTTATATGAGGTAAAAATTGAGACACAATAAGAAATTTCTTTTATACAATCTGCCACTAAAAAGGTTACAATGGATGGAGAAAACAGTGGAACAGTGGACCATATAAATTCAGATATGGACGAATGCAGAAATCCAAGGGTGTGAAGTAACGGAAAAAGGAAAGAAGAATAAGTGGTAACATAACATATTAGAAAATATGTTGGGTTAAGATTCAAAGAAGGGAAGCTAGATGGTGCAGTAGACAGAGCACCAGACTTGGGGTTAGGAAGACCTGAGTTCAAAACTGTCCCCAGACACTTGCAAACTCTACAACCCTCTCAAGTTACTTAACAGTGTTTGTCTCAGTTTCTTCATCTTTAAAATGAGTTGGAGAAGGAAACAGCAAACAACTCCAGTATCTTTGCCAAGAAAATCCCCCCAAATTGCATCATGAAGAGTTGGACATGACAAAACATTGACTAAACAACAAGAAGATATAATGGTAGGGTATGGGGTCCTATATCAACTGCTTACTAGCTATGGCATATTGGTTAATTAATTCCATCCTGCCTTACTTAAATCCAATTCACGTGCAAGTCAAGACTTCAACCATTCTCTATCTCTGTTTCTCTTTCTCTGTCTCTGTCTGTCACTCTTTCTGTGAATTTCTCTGTCTCCCTTTCATCTTCCCAGTTTTGTGTCTCTGTTTCTGACTCTCTCTCCCTCTCACCTCATTCCTTCATTCCTGTCCCTGTCTTCTTGAGTCTGAAACCTACTGTGCCCTTGAAGATGTCTTGTCTCATCCTTCCTATATAGAAATATATGCTTTAGTATCTACTTCTGATCTGGGAACTAGTGATGGATATTTTTGCCTCGATATAATCAAATGGAGTAGAAATTGGGCCCCCTAATGGTAATACTTAAAACAATACCATGAAGCAGAGACAGCCTGCAATTCAGGGAGAGGCAGCCAATTCTTTAAACTATACTAAATTGGTTTAGCTTGCTGTAGCAATACTGTCATAGTTCCTCAATAATTACCCATATGTTCAGAAAGGTTTGGAATGAGCCTGCCATTCCCATGCTAATTGTAGGCTGCTACAAAGCTAATTTTTCACTACTGGGATCATGCTATGCTTATGGGGACTGATGGGGCCTTTTTTTTTTTCTGGAGTGATGCATTGCAGTTTTGCAAAAAGTTGTATGTTTGAATTGCAGATCGATAGTAAGATAGCTTTTTTTTAACCAGTCTGCATTCCTGTCAGTGTAATGATCATAGAGGGTAGTATTAACTTCAAGTCAAGTGACATGGAGGAAAAATCATAACCCTCAACTGTAAACATGATTGATTATTCATCAGAGCTGATCTCTTTTCAAATTTTTGCAGATCATTTCTATTATTGGATAAACTGTAAAAACTTGGTTTGCCTCAAATTTGTCTTTGAATATCTACCACAGGGCATGAAGGTAGTGTTACTACTCTATATGTGATGAGGAGAGGGATAGGTGATCATTTGATTACCCTATAGCCCAGATGATGTCATAATATAAAGTACGGATAATGTAAAATACATAATAAAGTATTAAGATTTTAAATCAAGTATAAAGAAAAGTGTATGTACTCTACTTAAAGGAATATATGCTTTTTTAAGGAAATCTTTAATTAAATTGAAGGACATCTTACTATAGAATGAACAGTTTTGCCCTGTTGGTAATTTAAAAAGCAAAACTGATACCTTTGCATCAAGGCAAAGTAGAATATCAGAATAATGTAGGGGATCACTCTGGTGCCAGAAAAGAGTCCTCTATGGAAGAAGGACCCAACACTTGAGAAATAATTTCTATTCAGGAAAAAGAGATTTCTCTTTGATGTATGCCTTACTTTGTCATGGAATTTCACAGTAGAACAATTACCCAGTAGGAGCCACTGCACCTTTGCAGGGAGCAGACCATAAATTCTTCGAAGCAATATGGAAGAATGCCTTGAGAAATGACAGTTATCACTGGAGAAGAGAGTCATCTATAAATTCAAGAGGAAATTAGCCCTGACATTTGGTAGCCAAGTTGTTGAAAGGAAGATGCCCAGAGAGCCTAGTGGAGTGACCCACCCAGAAGACATGTTTTGCTTGGGAGAGAATAGCATGAGGACCCCACTTTGATCCTTCAGAATGAAAACCAAGAGTTGGCTTGGCCTTATATATTCTCTACACATGTGCCAGTTTGCCAGAGTATTCTCTCTTCCCCTTCTGCCTACAAGGCTACTTGTTTGGGGGGGTGGAAGGATACTGTACTCAAGGGGATAGTGAGGGATGATGACTCATTTATCTACTATTCTTACTATACCCTTTTTTTTCCTGGGGAAATGCCTTTGCTTTGAAATACATTAGTCTATGTCTTACTATTAAAGGGACATATATATCAATGGGGATTAATGAGTTATAGATTTAGGAGTCTGTCCCTGTAGAGTTCTATGGACCTGGGACAGAAGATTCCTTGGGAAACCCAATTTGAATATGAGTTGAAGGGGAGGGGAGGGTGAATTTGCAGCTCAAAAGGTGACTGTATTGCAAGAGTAATACTTAGAATGAGAAGACCAGGATTTGCATACGGTCTCTTCCATTTAGCCTCTTTTGTGTAACATTGTACTGGTCCCTTTACCACCTGGGGCTTCAATATTTTTTCTTAATTTTTAAGATGAGAATGATATCAATATCTCTTTCTTTACCCTACAGAATGACAAGGAAGCTGCTTTGTGAGACTCTGTGTGAATATAAATTACAAGAGAATTCTAGTTCACTGTAAAAACTGAGAACAGAGCTGAATTTCATTAAATTTCAGTATTTAATAATCAACGTATTGAGTATAGCTAGGCAAATAATTTAAACCAAATGATGATTATGTCTACATAGAAAACTGGTTATTCTATTTTGTGTGAAAAAGAGATCCAGTAAATAATAGCTAATATTTATCCAGTTCTGTAAAGTTTTTCTTTATTCTGTATTTTTTTTTTTAATTTTGTTTTTTGACCTTATCTTACTTGACCTGGCCTATCAGGATAGAACAGGATAGGTATAAAGGAGCTGTCCCAACAAAGTGAGCTAAGAAAATGTGAGAGAAAAATAAGTATGCAATGTTCCAAGGTGACTGTCTCAGCAACGACAACATTTAATGTCATGTAAGAGTTCTGGTCTGTTAATAAATCAGTCACACTCCTTTATTATCATATCTCCTATGCTTAAAAGAAAATCCAGCACATTTGCGTGACATTTCCTCATTTTCAAAGGTCTTTCACACCCATTATCTCATCAGATCATGAATATGACATTGTCGAATAAGTAGTGCAAGTATTTGGTATCTTCATTTTACAGATGAGAAACCTGAGCCTCAGAGAGTTTCAGCAACTCACTCAGTTGGGTGACAGGGTTGGAAGTGAAACCTCTATCTTTTGATCATGCTCTAGTATTACTTTCACTATATCAAGCATATTTTCCTAAAAACATATCTCACAAGCATTTTTTATTTCTATATTATTGTTTTGGTCATTAGGTGAGCCAGAAAAATAAAGATTTGGTCACTTTCTTAGGTTCAAGGCTATCTAGTCCAGCTCTCTTATTTTATGGATAAGGAAACTGAGGCAAAGAAGCTTGTGATCTTCTCAAGTTCAGACAGATATAAATGTTAGATGTGGTCCTAAAGACTTTCTATGAGGGAAGGAGGAAGAGAGGTCATGAAATGGGGAGAGAGGAGCAGGTGTGGCAGAATAGAGAAGGATACAGGGAGAAAGAGTAACAAGGCCGGAAAGAGTAGGATAGAAAGACAAGAAGGGAGAGAGAAGAAGAAGTAAATAGAAAGAAATGGGGGGAAAGAGTGGAAAAAGAATAGACAAGGCTGGAGGAAGGGAAAGGATAATTGCTTCTGACTTTTTAAAAAATGTTTTTATTTTTATGTATTTATCATAAATAAACCAGCTTTTTCAACCAGCAAAGTGCCTTATTTAAAAAGAAATGATGCAATTCTTGGTGATTACACAGCTTTTCAATACATGGACCTATTATAAACTTATAGTGTTTTGCCTATGAAATAAAAATAATGTCCATTCCTTGTCCTAAGAATCACACCACAGAAAGGATGTTTGCAAGCTTCCAAATGGGGGAAAGTCAAATTAAATTGTTGGTGGAATCAAAATTGCTAGGTGTTGTTTGCTTCATTACCACTGAGTGTCACTGTGTGCTGAAAAGCCCATAGAAAAGTCAGAGCCAAGTGTGAAATGCAAGAGGGAAACAGAAAACTTCAGGATGATCCATTTCATTTTCCTGGCTTTCCTTTATATACCCCACTGCATTTCTTTTCCTACATGAATGATCTTCTGAGCAAATGAGGACCATTCATTTGAAGCACAGAGTCCTTTAGCAGGAGAAATAGATAAATACTTGCTCTTTTCAAAAAGCAGGAGTGAATAAAATAGTTAAGTAGGGGAACTGGTTAATGTCATTAAAGAAACAAAGATTTGATTTTAGGATGCTAGCCATCAAGACTGGAAGTTAGGTACCACCTATTTTATTTTTATGATCTTTCAAAATAGACTAGGAATTATTGTTGAAATTTAACTATGGAAAACAGACATTGGAGATGCTCAAAGAACTTGAAACTGGAGGACAGTTCCACATGTACCATCATTTACCTCAGAGACACTAAGGGAAGTAAACACCATTTGTGACTTGCACTATCTACTCTGGCTCAGCTTTTCACCTTTCTATCCCTACTCTCACTTTTAAATTGGAATGACTATTGAGAAAGTCACTCCTGCTCCCTGAGTTTCTGTTTCCTTATCTGTAAATTAAGGATCATAATACATGTAGTGGCTCCCTCACTGGGTTGTGGTGGGTCAAAATAGTTTATAATGCTGAAAATATTATAGAAATGTGTTAGCAATGCTACTTCACTTCCTGTTATTTCACATTGCTAGCAGATTTTGATTCAGATGTGACCTCTTTCTACCAAGGGAACACAGCTGAAGTGTCTTGATGTGTCTATACACAAATTACTTCTATTTCAATTATTTCCTGAGAGTGACATTTGAAGAGCTAGGAGTATAACTATTTGAAAATCTGGATGTTTGGGGATCCAATTTCAGATGCAACTCAAAATAGTTGAACAAGTACTCCAACCCCTACATTTTACACATGAGAAAATTGAATTCTAGAAAGATTAAGTGACTTGCCCATCATCACAAGGCTGGCAACTTACAACTTGATTTGAACCAAGGACTTCCGAAACCAAATACAGCACTCCTTCCATTGTACTACATTTTCTCTGTTTTCATAGGTAGCTAGATGACTCAGTGGATCTAACACTAAGCTTGGAATCAGAAAGATATGAGTTCAAATGTTGCTTCAGACATTTGGACAAAGATCCTGGGCAAATGATTTAATCTCTATCTGCCTCAGTTGCTTTACCTGTACTATAAGGATAATAATAGCATCTATCTTCAGGGTTATTTTGAGGTGCAAATAAGATGATATTTACAAAGGACTTGGAACAGTATCAGGCATAGAGCAGGCACTTAAGCCAGTCTTCCTTCCTTCCTTCCTTCCTTGCTTCCTTCCTTCCTTCCTTCCTTCCTTCCTTCCTTCCTTCCTTCCTTCCTTCCTTCCTTCCTTCCTTCCTTCCTCTCTTCCTTCCTTCCTCCTTTCTTTCCTCCTTTCCTCCTTTCCATGCATTCATCATAGATTTAGAACTGGTAGTGACTTTATAATATTAACCAACTTAACCTCTTCATTTTGTAGATGACAAAGCTACTGTCCAGAGTAATTGCCCAACATGACATAGGTAGTGACAGTGACAATATTTTAATACATACTTTTTTTTGTTTCATCACAACTATGATTTTGTTGATTTGGGTTGACTTTTTTGATGGAAAATTTACCAATCAGCAACTTCCATATGTATAATTTTGAATAATTTCCTTGGGACACTGAAACATTAAGTACCACACTCAGAGTTATACAAATTTTGTGTGTCTGTGGAAGGATAGGAACTGATGTGTTGTGTTAATGCCATTTGGCAAGTAACATATAAACAAGTCCATAAACGAGCTATATATAGGATTAACTGGAAATAATCACAGAGAGCAGGTATTAGAATTAAAGTGGGGAGTTAAAAAAGGCTAGCTACAGGTAGGATTTTATGCCATACTAAGTACACTCAGATGGCTGATGCCATGCCCGTCCCTCAAATTTTTCAGTCATTGGTTGAAGAACAAATGGAAAGTGAAATTATGATAACTAAAGTTTGCATGGCCAATGCTTCAGAAGGAGAGAAAAGGGAAAAAAAAAGAGAAAAAAAGATTCTAGGGTGGACTTCAGATATCTTTCTAAAAACAAATCTAATATTTGAGCCCATTTTTCTCTCGGTTATCTTAGATAAGATAATCTTGAATATCTAATATATATCTCATATCCTATGTCATTTATTTTGAGCATTCCATGCTCTAAGGGCCTTTATAGCACCAAAATGTTCTGTTCTAAAGCTTTTCTAAAGCTGTTCTAAAGATCTGACATTTTACATTTCAAATTCATTCTATATTTTAAATCTCATTTACATATTTATTTATATAAACATATGCATATGTGTGTATGTATGTATATATGTATATATGTGTATTATATATACATACATATATGTGTATATGTAAGTATATATGTGTATGTGTGTGTATATATATATATATATATATATATATATATATATATGCGCATACATACAAACCTGCCTGGTTTTCTGCTTAATCTTCTGTCCTCTACTATCCTCCACTGGGAAATGTCATCAGGTGAGCAGTGGTAACTGGTTATGACATGCTCCTGGTTCATCACAGTAAGTAATGTGTGGGTCTGGAGGATGGTCCTGGTCCACGCTGTTTTCCTGAACTGTTGTCCTGTCTTCTCACTTGTATCTATCTGCCTTCTTCATGGAAAGAATTTCCTTCCCAAGGCAAAAGCCATGGGAAACTTGACAAACAGATAAAATGGCTGTATGCCTTCACATAGACCCTCTTGCTTCACCAAGTCTCCATGGCAACGCCCTTTGGCAGGAGTTATATTTATTAATGTTACCATTTCTAAAACAAAATGAAGAAATTGGACCAATAATTTCCAGTGTCTTTCTTGTATGTGAAATCCCACATTCTATTTGAATGTTCTATGCTTTAAGGTCCTTTATAACACCACAAGCTTTCTGCTAGAGTTCTTCCAAGGTCTGACATTCTATGTTTCACTTCCATTCCATTTAAATTTAATTTACATATCTTTATCTCTCTATATGAACATACACATAGGTGAATACAAATACAGACACATACAAATGCATACATTCTACATGTGTATGTGTATATTATATATAGTATTCAAAAAAGTCTTAGTACATTTTCAAACTATTAAAATGTAAATCAATACATAGAAGTAGGTATGCGTGGACAAAGTATATACAATTCAAATAACCCAAATGCATATGTACGTATATTTACATACACATGTCCATTTTATTATGTGTATATCACATGTATGTATGTACATATGTATGTGTGTTTATGTATGTACACATACATATATATCTGTTGGTGCAGAGAGGGATTAAAATATCGAATGGCAGAACTTGGAAAGATACACTACACTTGGGTGAGTGTACATATGAATATATGTATAGATAGGTGTAGTTATGCATGTGTATATGTGTAGATAGCCATGAATATGTATGTGCATGTGTATCCTGTATTCTAAGTTTCTTTTTATTTCTAACATTTTGTATTCTAAGATCCTTCCCAGTTCCAGTATTCTGTCTTCTAAGGCCTCTTCCAGATTTCATATTTTGTTCACATTCAAATAGTATATGTCGTAAAGTCCCTTCTAATTCTGACATTCTATATTCTGAAGTCCCTTGTATCATTGCCATTCTTGCTTCTGAAATTGAGTCTCGGTTTTAACATTCTGCGTTCTGAAGTCCACCCCAACCACTACATCCTATATTGTGAGGTCCTTCCTCTAAACATCGAACATGTTCTAGTAATTGTTTATTCCAAGATAACTTATAACTTTGATATTCTATGCCCTAAATTCTTATTTCACCATTAAGAAAACTTTTAACTGATATCCTATAATTTCATATTTTAAGAACAAAACAGGAGAATTCATATTGATTTAAATAAATATATTTCTTCCATTGGTACATTCCCTTAAATTCTTGTCCCAGATCCACCAATAATAGCATTTTTATCTAAACCAAGTCCAGGAACACATGGCTTCATAATCAACTTTTCTTCTCCTGTATATCTAAGCAGGAGTAAAAAGTATTTCATAAAATATGATTATAGAAAGAGCTAAACTTTCTCTATTTTTAAACATTGAGACATAAAACTTTTGTTTATGAGATCCATGTAGACTGCTGACTGTTTCAGAATTCACTTATTTAAAAATTAATTAATAACAATTCATATGAAAATATTTTTTGTATATGTTCTTTCATTTGATTCTCACAAAAATTATGAGAAGTAGCTAATTTGGGTAATTTTGAAATAAAAAAATGAGCCATATTCAGATAATTCCCGGTCTTCTGATGATGAGAAAACCAAAGATCAGCTCAATGAGATAAAACTTTTAACCCAAAAAAACACAGTCAGTCTGTGGGAGAACTTGAATGAACTAAAATCTTTTAAATCTAAGTCTTGTGTTTTACTGTGAATCCAATTTATGTAAAAATTTCTTGTGTATTCACAGTTGTTTGTATATATATATATATATATATATATATACATATATATATATATGTATCTCCTCCATTAGCATGTGAAACCATCGAGAGCAGGAAATGTTTTATTTTATTATTTTCCCCCTTTCTTTGTATCCACAACACTAGATGTTTGGTATATAGTAGGTGCTTAATAAATACTTGTCTTGACTTGACTAATCCTGCATTAGAAACTTCAGAGGATATAAATTTAACACAATTAAATTTTATAGTACTGTGACTGATTTCTAGGACTTTTCAAAGAAGATACAAAATCTCTAGCATTTATGTTTCTTCATAACTCAGCCCTTTCCTAGCTTTCTAATTTCCACTCCTCTCTCCAGACTCTAGATATAAAGGCTGCTGTTTTTCACAGGGAAAATACATAATTCCCAGAATCTATGATTTGTCTCTATCTGCCTCCTATTCCTAGAATGTATTCCCTTCCCATCTTTGCCTCCTAGATTCTTTGACATCCTGCAAGAAGTCTTTCAGCACTTCTATCCTTCATTTCTCCCCCAACATTATAGTATCTTCCCTCTGAGATTACTTTCTATTTATGCTCTCTCAATATTGTATTCTTATAGTTATTTTCAGATTGTGTTCTCCCATTAGAATATAAGAAATGAGCTCCTTGAGGGCAAGGATATTTTTTTCCTTCCTTCCTTCCTTCCTTCCTTCCTTCCTTCCTTCCTTCCTTCCTTCCTTCCTTCCTTCCTCCCTTCCTTCCTTCCTCCCTTCCTTGCTAGCTTCCTTCCTTTCTCTCTCCCTACTACTTTTCTCAAACATTCCCTACCCCTCTCTTCCTCTCTCTTCCTGCTGTTTCTTTCTGTTTCTGTCTGTCTCTTTGTCTTTCTCTGTCTCTCTCTCCCCTCTACCTCTGTCTCTCTCTGTCTCTGTCTGTCTCTGTCTTTCTGTTTCTTTCCCTTCCTCCCTCCCTCTTTTCCATCTATGGCTTCTGTACAGCCTTCCTTTTTTTTTTGGTAGAATCATCACTTAGCACCATACCACACATGTGCTTAAGCTGTTTCCTAAATTTCTATTGTCATCCTCTGATTACTTCACTTGATAAAATTTACAAACTATTCTTTAGCATTCAACTCAAAAAGAACCTCTTCTAATCACTTTTCCCTGATCTCACAGTATCTTTTATAGTTGACATAAAACTGTGCTGAATTGGAATCTTGTGCATTATAATAGCTATGCCTTTTGTCTTAACCACTAACTAAATTGTTATCCTTTTGAAAACAACTGCCAGTCTCTTATCCAAACTCTGTATCTCTCTCAGTGCCCAGTACAGTGCTCTGCAGACAGCAAGTACTTTACAAAAGTCTGTTTGATTTGTTGTTGAACCATAGAAAACACCAGACATGTTTCGAGGTAGTACACAATTCATGGCCAACTGAATGACAGATAATAAAGGCTGTGAGTTAGTTGACTGCTTATGGAGCTGTGTAAGGTTAGATAAGCAGAATGTCTCTTCCCTCCAGGAATTCCCAATATGAAGCGGACAACAAATGAAAAGACAGAAAGATGATAAACAGTGGAAAGAAACTATTTTAGTGGTTCATTGGAAATGCAAAGAAACCTGAGCAGCAACAGACAGAATCCTAGAATATTTGAACCCAGAAGACTTTGAGCCTTTAGGGCTTGAGCTCTGATGTGGAAAACTAATGAGCCCCCCTTGCTTTTCTACCACAAGTTGTCTATTCTTGCTGAGGAATCAGTTATTTTAAGTGAGGTACTGAAATAGCTCTTTTTCTTTTTTAGTGAAATAATGGATGACTTTATTTAACCTTCCTCAATTCTTTCATTTACAAAGGGATGCATCGGTGTCAGGAAACTGGATATATCGGTGCTTTTGTGCTCAAGGAAAAAAAAAATGCTTCCCAGACAGATTTGTCCTACTGTTCCCATCTGATCTTTGCAGTAGCCTTTGCAGTCTGGAGCAGGGTAGAATTCTTTGTGTCCTTTATGTAACCCACACAAAAAAGTCAGCATGGTCGTCTTCAAACAAGCTTTTCCCGCCGTAAGCACAAGGTAGGGCCATGACCTCTATCACCCTAGTTCTGTTCTTTTAGTGATCAAGGATGCTTGGAAGGTTCAGAAATGTTTTAAGGTCATTGTGATACTATTCTGAGCGATCTGTCACTAGTCAATAGGTCTCCCAAGAATACTATGGATTGTGTGTGTGTGTGTGTGTGTGTGTGTGTGTGTGTGTGTGTGTGTGTGTGCGCGTGCCTGTACTCCTATCTGTATATGTTATTATTGTCAACCTTCACTCTTGGTTCTGAGGGTTGGCCAAGTCTGTGATTAAGTTCCACTTTGGTCCTGCAAAAAACAACAGGGACCTGACTTTGAAATGTTGAGGGATATCAAGCTGCTACTTAAAAGAGAATACATGCCATGGTAACTGACAGCTAACAAATAGAGTGGTAGAAAATGAGTCAGATGACAAACTGGTTTAGCAGGCCCACTGAAAAATGCAACAGAAAATATATAATAAGCAATTATCTGGTCCCAATAAAATAATTATCTTTTATTGGTTTAGATTAGGCCTGACTGATGCACATTGTTATCATGACAATTCATATTCACATAATATGAACCAGGACAATATATTAATTACATAATAAAGGAACATTCACAATATGATAAATACTTTACCTTAAGAACCTAGACTTTCATTGGTAAGAGTGTTTTCTTAATAAGCACAGATCATGGTGCTTTAGTGTCTCTCATTAGAACTAGTAGATCTAAAAATCTTCCTTTAGCTGTGAACCCTAATGGAGTACAATAATGGGGGCTTTGACCCAATGCTCAGGAATGGATGGACAAAGGATGCAAAAATTTAACAAATGCCCTTCAGCAGCCTAGATGTCACATCCATAACTCATCCTCCAGTTCAACTTGATTCAATTACTTCTTGAATAGTTTTCACTTCATCAATTAAAGAGTTTATGTGAGGGCAGTTTTAGCCCTAAGCATATTTCATTCTGCTTGCCTCCAGTTTCAAGACTGCTATTTACCTGGAATCCAACCTTTGGGTGATGAACCTCTCTGAATATAGCCAACGAATCACAGGCATAGTCTGCTACTAGGCATCTGTATCTACTAGTTTGGGCTTAACAATACCAGCCAGAGTTTGTACCTCACTAGCTGGGTTTCCAAGAGCTCAGGATCACTTTTATATCCAATAGGCATCAGAGGAGGATTCAAGTGGGATATATGATAAATATTGTTTTCAATGATGTCAAAACAGCAACCAAAATTTTAATAGTTGATGTATCAAAGAGTCCCACATATGCAGTTAGGTTCCACAGATAGTGAGGATGCTGTTCTTGTGTCTGTCTTAAAGGGAGGCAGAAAAAACATCTCTAGCCTCTTCTCCCCTCACCCTTCTCCAAAGGAGACCTTCAGTCCTGTCAGGAGGGAAGCAAGATGTTGGGGGCCAGAAGAATGACCACTCTACTCTCCTTAAAGAGAGGGGGTTCCAGGCTAGAACTATATTTATCTGCTTCCTTAAATTTTGTTTATCTAGGGGATGTGATCAGGTTCCATCTAGTTTCTTATTGCTTTACCATTTTGGAGGGGAAGGAGGACCCTAAGCTCCATATCCAATACTTGACCTTTTTCTCACCTAATACCAGTTCCACAATGAACACATATAGTGAATAACATAGACACCCATTAATCCAAATCAGAGTAAAACTGAAATCAGAGAGAGAAACACAGGAGAATATATACCAGACCATATAGAATGAAGGAGCTCTCCCATTGGGAGCAAGATAACTCAGCTCTACCAAGAGAGAGTATGTTCTTGATCTCACTCAAGGGCAAACTCACTGAAGTCTTTAGTGCAGGGCAATGATGAGATTGCCAGCTTTTCTCATGTCTTCCTATAGTCTTTTCCTTCAGCACCTGAAGTGGGATTGGTCTCTTCCATTGTCTCTATCAAAGCTGGAAGCCAAAGCAAGGCTCAAAGAAGACTCTTGCTTAGAGAATCCCCAAAGGGAAACTGGTGGGGGACTGAATCTTTTGCTCCTCATCAACTCTACCCTGTTCTGACAAAGGATAGAGACTTCATCTTGACCAATGAGGAGAGAGTCTCATGACAATGAGCTATAGAACAGGAGTTATACTTACATTTGTATAAAATACTTTCACATCCATTACCTTGTTTCATAATATTACAAAATTTTAATTCTAGAAGAAACTACAGAACAACACACAAAACAGTATTGTTGAAAACACTGATTTGACGCAGAGTATTTGACTTAGAAGATGTAGGTTTGAAGTTTGACTCATCACAAATTATAGGATTGTATGCAGATGGAGTTCTAACTCCTTTCCAAAAACTGGAGACGATAATGTTTACTAAGATACTTCTCTGATAGTACTGATGTCATTTTTTTCAAAACTCAACTCTAAAGACCTGTAGTACTGAAAACCTTCCTTGTGTAGTCCAGACTCTGCATTTTCTATAGATATTGAGGCCCAAGTACATGAAGAACTTTGTTTATCATCATACTTAACGGACATGTTTATTCTCTACAATCTCCCCCACCAAGGTAAATAAAGGAACACTTATAATTATCAACTTGCATGTCTATTTTCTCAACTCTAAAAATATCTTTATAATATTTATTCACAAAAATCTTGATGTCCTTTCCAAAAATATGAGGCTTGAATAAACTAAGCCTCATAAACAATTATTTATGAGAGAATTCTTTTATTTTACAATCATGAGTTGACAGAAATTATATAGAACACAACACCCAGCTCTGATATTTTGTTATTCATTAAAAAATAGTTTCAGTAGAGTGAAACATACACTTGATGGGTCCCCTTCATTCAATGAGGAATCTTTCACTATTTGCTAAGATGATACTTGATTCCTTGATAAGTGCAACCAGAGAAAACTTTTCAAAGTCCTTCTAATTAATAATGTTGAACAAGACATAAAGCAGGGAGATCCATGCTCAGCATAAGCTTTTGCCACTTCTGTGGAAGATACCCAAAGGAAAGATTTCTTATTAATAATGAGATCCTTCAATTAATCTTTTGTGGAGGATGATAATCCTACCTCTTATACATATATGATAGCTATTGGCTTTGTGCCCCTGGACAAGTCACCTAAATTCTCACGACCCCTGGGAACTCTATTAGCTGATCAATTTCAGAGAAGTTGACTATCTGGATTGGAACAAGGCTCTTCTTTGTTTGTTTGTTTTGTTTTGTTTTTTTTACTAGGAACTCCATATGCAAATGGATTTTTTAAAGTGCTAATTAGACGGTATGAAACTTCAGTATATACATGACATTCTCAATGTACTATGTTGTCAAAGCTACAAAGAAGTAATTGCTTTGGCACATCACATGTAAAACTACAAAGGTGAACGGATCCAGGTGAAATGAGATGAAAGACAAACTGATGAATGAGAACTTATTAATGATTATCCATAGCATTATCCATTGAGTGTAGATATCAAATAGCAGATTGCATCCAGAACAATGAAACAAAAGGAAATGTTAGTGTGGCTTTGGGTTGATGAAAAAGGCAGTTAAGTGATATAGATGTCAGAGCTCTGGACATGGAGACAGGAAACTCTGAGTTCAGATGTGACTTTAGATACTTACTAGCTGTGTGTCCCTAGGCAAGTTATTTCATGTCTAATGTTTCAGTTCCTTCAAATGTAAAAAGAGGATAGTAATAACAGTTAATTCACAGCATTGTTTTGAGCATAATATGAGATACTTGTTAGAACAGCATCTGGTATATTGCAGGTGCTGAATAAATGCTTGTTTCCTTTTTTTCCCCTTAAATTGTGATAGATTTGGACAGGATGAACCTAAAGTCCTGGCAAACTAAGCCTTAGTCCAGAATATTATGTATTGGGCAATTCTACTATCCACAGGTAGCTTATGTACAATAATATGATTTGAAGTGTTTAGATTTATAGTCATATGAATTAAATTAGAAATGCAAATGCATGCCTCCTTGAAAGGTACATGGCACAGAGGAAGGATTACAAAGCATAAAAGACAAGAGGGTCAAAGCTTAATTAATGGAAATCCTACAAACAAGTCACTGTCTTAACCAGTCACTTTTCTTCTCTCTTAATTTCCTTCTTCAGAAAATGAGTCAGCCTCAGTGATCTCTAATGTCCCTCTAACCATTTAATCTGTAATATTATAATTATTATCAGGCCTTCTTTGATAAATCATCATTTTATGCAAGCAATTCTGAACGACTAACAGAATATAAGGTCTGACAGATGCTTCTACTGCTACTCCTGATGAGGTCCGGAGACATAGGGGTGCAGGAACTCCAACACTGGAGTTCCCTGCATAGGGAGTCCGGAGAAGAATTCATGGACTCAAACATTGTTAAGGTCAAGGTGGTAAAAGTTTATTATGCTTTTCAGCGGGCAAGAGTTGTTAGGGAACCTACAACCCTAGAGGGGTAGAGGTAAAGTTTATGTAGGATATTCTATAGTAAAACATGTGTCAAATATGCTAAGTAGGTGATTAAGGACAGGATTAGGGAATGGTTAAGGAGTGGTTAGTTCCTAAAGGAACATGCATTTTGGTATCTACTGTTCAGGTATTTTACCCAAAGTTCATCAGGAAATAACGCAAGGTGGGGTACAATGAGGTGTGGTTTTTAGGCCTGAAACATCATTAAACCAACTAGCAGTCAAGACTGACTAAGGAATGCCAGGCTGCTCTCATTAACATCTTGTTAGACAAGACAAATGTAAGGAATTATAGGTATGTCTAAGTCTAGGGTACATATGATTGGTCAATGAGTAGTAAATGTCGTGATGACCTAGCATACAGCTCATTCAGCCAATACACAACTGGTTCAGACTGATAAGTTCTATAGGTTCAGCTGGATACTCTAGCAGGAAGAGAGATAATAGTTGTTGCTGGGGTGGCTATGTCCTTGGGCTGGGGAGAAACTGCCTGGGATAGTGTTCAGAGGCTAGGGAGAAGTGTGATTTTTAAAGAGAAATGTGATTCTCGAATAAGGGTCCAAGCACATGTAACCAAGCACTTCATCATTACAATTAGTTATTATTAATTTATTTTATATTTAATGTATATTTAAAATATATACTATATGCAATATATAATTATATACTTAAATACTTTATTGATAATAATGGGTAGCTTGATATCATGATGGATAGAATGCTGGGTCTGAACCAGGAAGACTCATCTTCCTGAGTTTAAACTAGCCTCAGACACTTAACAGCTGTGTGACCATGTACAAATCACTTAACCCTGTTTGCCTCAGTTTTCTCATCTGTAAAACGAGCTCAAGTAGGGAATGCAAAACCACTCTAGTATCTTTGCCAAAAAAAACCCTAAAGGGGTTGCAGAGTGAGATATGACTGAAATAACAAAAGCACTGGACAACAAAATTAATAAGAATATTAATAAAAATAATTTACAAGATTTATATCACTTTAAGGAATACAAAGGGCTTTACTTATGATATCTCCTTCAATTCTCATGATAGTCTAGTTTAGTGTAGGTGTTGCTACTTAATCCATTTTATAAATAAGGGAATTGAAGGTCATGGAGATTAAATGATTTGACTAGGTTCACAGAATTAATAATTGTCTGAAACAGGATTCAAAATGAAGTTTTCCTGAAATCAAGTATGTCTCTTTTCCCATTCCCCATGAAGTTGAAAAGACTGAATATGGGGCCCAGAAATGGACTACATATCTCTAACCTTATTAACACTATAGCTAATTTCAGAGAAACTCATTACCAGGAAGTTATCAATAAGATTTGAATTTTTTTTAGCTACTGTGACTCAGGCAAACATCTGGTAAGCCAAGGAAGGGTTGAAATTTGCACTGCTAAAGGGAATCCTCACACTGATTAAGTGCCTGATCTGTGAAATATTGTAGTAAGTAATAAAAATGGATAAGCCAGCACAGATGAGGTTGGTGTAAAACTTACTGCCATCAATTTAATATTATGTGTGTATGTATATATAATGTTTAAAACATTATGCAGCTCTTCAGAATGTTATATTCTAAGAATGTTACTAAGAAATGACTTTTCTCCCTTAAAAGGTTTCTGTCACACACTGCCATAGGGTGATTCCTGTACTCTATCACTTAGCTATTCTACACTCTTTGAGTGGCTTTACTTTTCCCCATTTCCCTTAGATACTAGCAAATCCACTTTTGAAAGGTCAACCTCTCTCAGGTGAACCAAAGGGTAGGAACACTTTTACTCAGAATCAAGCAAAGAGAATTAGCTTAGGATAGAAAATTAGAGTAATTTAGAGTCCAGACAGGGCTCCATAGCAATGGAAATGGGAAGGGAGAGAGGGATGAGGAGTACGTATCCATGCAGACCATTAGAGAATGAGTATGACCTGTAGAGAAAGTATAAAAAAAAAAAGCCTGCAGTAGAATAAAGGCAGAAATGGGTCTAAGTTTTGCTGCAAATGTTGATCACCATCCTGCCCTGGGTCATTCAAATCTGTTCAGTTCCAGATATATTCATTATGTGTGTATTATGTTCTCTGTTCCTTGCAAAGTAAAGATGATACAGAGACAAAAATAAAACGAAGAGCTGACTTCAAAGAACTTAGAATCTACTGAAGAAAATACGTATAAAGACAGAGTAATACATCAAGTACGCAAAGTAAATGATGATTTGAGGCTGGGGCAAAGGATAATGACAAGCAATGCTTTAGAGCAGCCAAGTGAATCATGGCCTCTAGTCATCAGGTTTTTTGAAGCTTCCTTGATCATAAGGACTATATATTATGTTTAATACATATTAGCATATTATATTATATATAACATATATAGCATATATATTAGCATAAAAATAACAATAAAAGCAAATTAAAAAGAATAAAAGACTTAGAAACAAGAGGGAGATAGTCTCTAATGCACCTGGGTTTTGATTAAAGAAAATGCCTTTCTGGAAGTCATAATAAAAATAAGTCCAATTTATTTAGTGTTTTAAGGTTTGCAAAACCTTCAAAAGCTAAGTGGTACAGTGAATAAAGTGCTAGGCCTGGAGTCAGAAAAGCTCATCTTCTTGAGTTCAAATCTAATCTCATGCTTCCTTACTGTGAGACCCTGAATAAAGTCACTTAACCCTGTTTACCTCAGTTTTCTCATATGTAAAATGAAGAAGAAAATTTCCAGTATTTTTGCCATGAAGAATTGGACACAACTGAAAAATGACTGAAGAGCCACGTACTTCCATTCCCAACAGTCATGTGAGGTAGATCATAATGTATTATTTCCATTTTACAGGCTCTTAGAGATTCAACACATTGCCCATAATCTAATAGCTAGTAAGTATCTGAGGTAGGAGTTTATATTAATATAGACTCAATAAGCTTCTCAATACCATTTGTCCAGTGCAAAGAAATATGTAAAATCCATGATAGTAAAGTAAACAAGTTTTAAAAGTGGACATGCTTAAAAATACAAAAGAAAGGGAAGAGGGGAGAGGTGAGAGGGCATGAGTAAACCTTGGGGGAGGTGAGAGGGCATGAGTAAACCTTACTGTCATCTGATTTGGCTTAAGGAGGGAATAACATACACAGTCAATTGGATATGGAAATCTATTTTATCCTACAGGAAAGTAGGGGGGGAAGAGGATGGGAAAGGATGATAGAAAGGAAGGAAGATTGGGGGAAGTGATAATCAGAATGCACACTATCTTGGGGTGAAGGGAGGTGAGAAATGGGGGAAAATTTGCAACTCCAAATCTTGTGGAAGTAAATGTTGAAAACTAAAAATTAATTAATTAATGACAGTAGAAAAACATTAGCCAATTTAAAAAAAATAATGATTAAGAAGAGGATATTTTAGTCTTTGAGATTTTGGAGGTGAAAACATTATGTGATCAGGAGCTTGCAGGAGTAAAACTGTGTAGAACAAAATGAGGTTAATGGAAACCATGAGCAAGATGTTGAGGTTGGAATTCAGTGCGAATACTAAGTTATCCAAATGTGAGGGCAAGGGTAGGCTTAGGTAAGAACACTGCAGGAGAGTTAGTGAACTTTCATGCAAAGGAGTGTGTAACTGGGTTTTGTGGACCAGATGTAAAATTGTATTAGTAGAGGGACTGTCTATTGTTCTTTTATTCATGCAAATTAGTACCTGTTCTACAACTTACAGTTGCAGGAAATTACATAGAACTTGGAGGCCACAACATTAGCTAGAACCAGATTAAAATATAGTTCCTGCCAAAAATATAGTTCCTACCTGATTTTAATGTGTTGATATGTTAATTTAAATATATGTGTATATACATGTATATATACATATATATACATATATATATTATATATATATATTTAAAGATATATGGTTTTCTAAGTCTCTGTGCAACCCACAGGGATCCTTTTGTAAAGCTTAGTGGCCTGTCTTTCTATCTGAGTTTGACACCATGGGTCTAGAACATGGGAAGATTAAGAGGTTATTCAGGGGCCTATAAACCTGGCCTTATTATTTACTGCAACCAGCAGAATGTGCACAAATAATAACAGCCTTGTTCAAATACAGTGTGCTCTTAATTATATGTTTGCTTCACGTATCTCTGAAACTGTAATTTTATGATCTGGTCATGATTTACAACTATAAATTAAATAATTGTCTGAAATAATACTGTGAATGCTGGGCTTGGAGATGTGAAATCTGATTAGTCTTTTGGGGCTTAATGTCTCCTACAAGTGGAAAATAACCCAAGAATTCACAGCTGTTTTTATTTTCTGTTATCATCCTACAGCATCACAACATAGATCAAGGTTAAAAAACGAGAAAGATACAAGAGAGAACACTGCTGTCTTCCTGAAACCTCTTACAACCAATTGGAAGGATTTAAAAACTAATAAATTTTTTTTTACCCCCATTGGAAACAATTTTATCTGAATGTTTTTGAGGTAATGAGCTAGAATAATTCTGGTATATAAATTCATTGTGAGCTCTCCTTTCGGTCAATCCTTCATCTGATGTTTCAGGGCAACTTGCCATCTAGAGTGACTTACACTGTATCTACCAAGTATGTTACTGTGGTGTCGTTTAGCCATTTCACTTGTGTCTAACTCTGTTACCCCATTTAGGATTTTCTTGACAAAGACACTTGACTAGTGTGTCATTTCCTTATCCAACACATTTTATAGGTGAGGAAACAAAGGCAAACAGGATTAAATGATTTGCCCAAGGTCACACAGCTAGTAAGTGTCTGAGGCCAGATTTGAATTCAGGAAGATTCATTTTCTGGCTCCAGGGCCTGAGCTCTAAACACTGTAACACCTAACCCTCAGTATACTCTGGATAATTCAGCCTGACTGACCTTCCTTCTTCCCTTGCCCCTTTCAAAACATATTTTGATTGCATTGAGTGAGGTAGAAAGAACACTAGTTTTATAATCCAAAAAGTGAGAGCCCTGGATTTTTAATCAAAGGACCAAGGTGTGAATCCAGTTGTGGCCCTGTTGGTACCTTTAGAAAGGCATTTAACCTCTCATCCTCATTATCTTATTCTGTATAAATGCAGATGTTTATTTCCAGTTCTGCATAATATATCACCCTGTGCCTAGGATTCAAAATTTATCTATTGCCATTTACTGGTAATGTGACTTTGGAGAGATTGCTTATCTTTCTTCCTCTTACCTTAGATATTTGCAGGGTTTTCTGAATGTCTGAGGCCTGCCTCAATAATTTTTACATTCTGAGTCTTAAAATTTTATAGAAATGATAGTTATTATTTCCAAAATAATCAAAAGAACAGTCATATTTTCAACCTCATTATCTAATTTGGCTATTGATATATGAAGGAATAGGTGGCAGGTAGTGGGATAATATGCCACATATAAAGATAAAACAAAGTAGAAATTTAAAAACAAGGCTATACTATAGTGTAAAGTAAGATACATTCTTTACATATATAAGCTAAGACCCAGAAAGATTAATTTAGTTTCTAAAGATAACAGTTACTAAAGAGTAAAGATGATCGACTGAGAATACTTTCTTGGCAGGTCTTTGCCTAAAATAATTAAATGTGAAACCCGAATGGAAGCACATTGTAGAAACACCCTTTCTGGGGTTTCAGAAGACCTGACTTGGGGCCCAACTGTCCCTTTCTTCCCTATTTCCACTAATCTGAACTTTTGTCTACAAATGTGCAAAATGGAGATAATACTAGTGCAGGCCTCCCAGAGAGCATGTGAGGATCAGATGAGATAATGGATTCCCAGGAAGATGTGAGACATAAAGCCTTATGTAAATATAGGTTATTATTAGGAAATGCTAGATTTCTTCTTTAAGACAAGAGCAGAAGAATTCTTTATGTAGGGTTATGTTTCTCAGGTCCTTACATGACAATAGCATAGTGATATTTCCTTTATTAATAAATCTATGCATGACAGCCTGAAATTGCCAAGGTGATCAGACATACCAAGAGACTGGTCACTATGCTTGCATTTGTTTTATTATATTATGTTTGCATATACATTTTCGATTTGTTTTCTCCTTTTATGAATAGTTTCACCCCACACAGATCATGAAGAACTGTCCGTGGTATTTATTTTAGTAATGTATCTCTGGAGACGGTGTTCTTGCCAAGAGAGAAACAATTTGCGATTCTTTCCAATAAGAGGAAACAAGATTACATTGAAATCTATGTCAGTAAAGGTTTAAGGTTTATTGACAAGGATGGTACACCATTGTGTAAAATTCTTGCTAAATGTCTCTTGAGATAGACTAAAAATATATTAAATGCAAAGCGATGTTGTAGAATAAGACCTCCATTTCTAGGGTGTTATAACGATTGCAATATTGTTTTCCATCAGCGTATTTTTCAATATCCAAAAGGACTATTTAGCAAAACTCAATAAAACTTTAAATAGGAAGAAGAAGGCATATGATACTTGTTTTAATTATGAACCCTAAAAAACTATAATGGACATATATAAAAAGTCCCTAATACAAATTTTTCTCTTTCCAGCACTTTCTTGATTTTTGAAAGTACGTATAAATTCCTATTTGTTACCTCATAGATTTGAAATGGATTTCAAAATTCATCAAGTCATCACACCTGAAAGCTTGAATCCCCCTATGCAACATCTCCCACAAGTAATCAACCAATATCTGACTAACACCTAAAGAAGCAGGGACCACGAAACCTCAAACAGGCAAAGTGCCTTTTAAATATGTATTATTTGAAAGCCCCTCTCTTCATTTTGCTCACTCCAGCATTCATTGAATAAAAAGTTATACATCAAATATTATTGGCAGTATACTTTGATAATCTCTGGAGAAGACATAAACTTTAGATAAGGAAAAGTTTCTGTTCTGGTGGAGCTTATATCCTAGCATTACCTGTATGCAAATAATGAATATGTATCTATTTTTGTGTGTGTATCATCTATTAAGTACATTAGAAAAATGCAATAAAATAGGTAGTCCAAGGGGGTCTAAGGAGAAGAATCTTTAGAGACCTGAGATCAGGGAAGGCTTTATTTACAGAAAGGAAGGCATCTGACCTGGTCTTTAATAGATGTGGAAATTCATAAAACAGAAGGAGAGGGATAATAAGATTCTGTGAATAGAGAAAAGTGTACAAAAGCAAGAAACTGGGAAATTTAGGAACTGGTGGTTTTCTATCAATTAAGGAATAGCTGAATTAACTATTTATGTAATGAACTATTCGTGTAATGAAATATTTTGTAGTAAACAATAAATATGAAGAACTAAGAGAAACATAAGGAGATACATTTGAACTTATTAAAAATGCTAAATAAGCAGAACCAAAAAAAGCTACAACAAGTAATGCAATAAAACTCTTTCACCTGATCAGAGAAGCAGGAAAATACTAAGAAGTATATTTTTAAAAATCTCTGCATATATTGTCAGAATCAGTCATTGTCATTTTTTCTTATCTTTTCTCCACCTTTGTAAAAGGAAGGATATGAGGGTGTGAGGAGGGAAGGAAATGATTCTAGAAATGAAGATGTGAAAACAAAAAGTATCAATAAAAATTATTTATAAGAAAGTTAAGGGAATTTTCAAAGGCTAGAGAGCAGTCAGTCCATTTAGGTTGGGAAGCATAAAATACAGAAGGAGCTAAGTCTGACCATTTAGGTTGTGGCCAGTTTTGGAAGACCTTGAAGGCTGGCAACAGTTGAACTTATTTACTCTACACAATAAGCAATAGAAAGCTAATTGTAGATTTGGAGGTTCATCAGTGAAACAGCTTTTCTTATCTGTCCATAGGAAAGGTTTGTCTGTCAGAAATGTAAAGGATACTCTAGAGATTGTAGAAAGGAGAGATGAGAAAGCATTTAAACCCCATTACAGAGCTATACCAATAGCCAGTGGTAAGGATGAACTGTTTTAGAGATAAGAATAGAGTATAGAAGAGGTGTGGTTGTAAGAGACCTTAAGTAAATGGGTTTAGAGACAGATGGTATTTGTCAAATGAGGACAATAGTCAAAAGTTCTCAAATAACACAGGACACTAAATTTTGAAGTCAAAATAACCTAGATTAAGGTCATATCTCAGGAACTAGATATATTATCCTGGGGAAGTCAATTGACCCTTCCTTGTCTGTTTTCTGATCTGTAAAATGAAGTGATTTTACTCCATGATCTGAGGAAAAAAATGATTATTTCTCCCTTATGTTACTACTCAATTATTGAATTAGGACCAGGATTTCTTTTTCAGAAACATGAAGGTTGTTCAGAACATTGAACTGAAGAACATTGTTGATGAATGAGATTTCCTAAATCTCTGGACTTCATGCTTTTTTATCCTGAGTGGGAGACCCCATCCAACCAGTGAACCTTATAAAGATTTTAACCTAAGGTGAAATCCAGCCCATTGTGTTTAGTTAGCCAGGTCTGAGTAGAGATGAACCCTCTTTCATCTCGATTGCCCTAAGTGAGGTTAGCTTGGATAAGAGATAAGTCTCTTTGTCCAAGAGTGAATGATCAGAGTCACTTCACCTAGCCCCTCATTAGAACAATCCTTCCTCTCATTATAATATTCATTCTTCTCATTAATTGTTAACTGTTCAGAGTAGATTGCCATCCTCAGAAACATCAATTCTTCCAGGGACATCTGAGCATTGACCAAGTTCTGTGAGGGATCTTTGGTGTTCAAGAGTGCCACTGACCCCGTTAATAGATAATGCACTAGCATGACTAACAAAATGATTAATTATCCAGAAACTATATCTCTCAAACTTCTTACACGTCACAGACCTCAAAGTTCTTTTCTAATTCTGAATCTGAGCCTATAATTTTATCTTAGCCTGAGATTTTATAGGATAAAAAGTGAATAAGATCTGTTGAGAAGAAGAAAAAGCTAGAGCAGAAGGAGGAAGAGGAGGAAGAGATGATGATGATGATGATGATGATGATGATGATGATGATGACAATGAAATAATAAGCTACTAACCACAGTACCAGAACTAAGGATAGAACTATGAATGAGGTCTTACCAAGGGCCTGAGCACCTTTATGGGATCTGATTTTTTTTTTTTCGGCAAGTAAATTGTTCCTGATTTGTTATCATTCAGTCCTTTCAGTTGCCATCCATCTCTTCATGACCCCATATGGGGTTTTCTTTACAAAGATAACAGAGTAGTTTGCCATTTCCTTCTCTAACTCATTTTACAAATGAGGAAACAAACAGGGTAAAGTGACTTGCTCAGAGTCAGACAACTAGCAAATGGCTGAGTCCACATTTTAACTCAAGTCTTCTCAACAATAGCAGAAGTAACAACAGCAAGAGCAACAAGAACAACATATTTTTTAATCTTAATAGCTAGGTAGCACAGCAGATAGACTGTTGTGTCTGAAATCAGGAAGACATCTTCCGGAGTTCGAATCTGACCTCAAGACCCTTATTAACTGTGTGCCCCTGGGCAAGTCACTTAAGCCTATTTGTCTCAGTTTTTCATTGTGAAATGAGCTACAAAACGAAACTGATGATCACTCCTTTATCTTTGCCATGGAAACCTTAAATGGGGTCATAAAGAGTTGGCACACATGAATAAGAATAGGAACATATTTTGTATCTAGAAATATGGAAGTCATCTGGCTGTTAGGTAATATGGGACTTTCCACTGCTGTCTAGCTAACTAAATTAAATTTTAAAACATTTCAAACTGTATTTATATGTGGCTAAACATGGAAATGATATTTAATGCAATATTGTTGCCTTAAAAATTGTTGTTTTCTTTTTCTTATGTGTAATAATTATGATGGATGACTTTAGATAGACCCTTCAAAACTGTCCATTGTAGTTAGCACATAATTTTGTCTGAAACATAAAATGAAGAACAATGACAGGCCATCTAGCTTAAAATGTGATTTGATGACTTTTTACTCTCTAAAAAAGAAACAAGTGCAAGTGTTTATAAAAAGAATGCACACTAGTATATGTGAATTAAACATTTTTTCAGCTCTTAACTTGGAATTTGTGAACTTCTAATGTTTTTTGACAACTGTATTTCAACATAGTTGGTTTTCTTTGTAATTCCATGTATATCATTTTTAACATTAAAAAAAAAATCTGAGGAGTGCAGTCTACGAAAACAGTTGGTGATACACAAAAAAGATTTAGAATCTCTTATTTATTTCCTAACTTGTCTTTCACCATTAAAATATAGATTGATTGATAGATGAAGATATATAGATATTTGTTGAAAGCAGGAACTGTCTTCCATGAGTGTGTTTGTACCCCCAGTACTTAGCACAGTGCTTTGTGTAGAGTAAATACATTTTGTGTTATTTATTTATGTTTGTGTTATTTATTTATGATTCACTACCTTTCACGCACTCTCATTACAGTTAAATGGAACTACAATCATTTCTCTGAGGATGTCATGTCAGTTTCCATTGTGCTTTATCTAGGTGCTCCCTCTATTTCTGGATTACCCTTCTTCCCCTACTCTACATCATAAAATATCTACCATCTTTCAAAGCATATCTTAGGTGCTATTTCCTGTATTAGGTATTTCCTGAAACTTTCTTCCTCTGTTGTAATTAGAGCTCTGTCTGTCATGAAGCTGCTTCATAAATATATTTTATCTAGTTACATGTTTACCTGAGGCTTCCTCTTGATAGAATTCACGCTCCCTGAGGGCAATGGCTATTTCATTCATTGCATTGCAGCATTAGCCTAGTGTCTTAGTCTTACAATCAGAGATTTAGACTTGGAGTTGGAAGGATCTAAGAGGACATTGTCTAACATCCCATTTTGCAAATGGGGAATTTGAGAGAGAGAATTTAAGTGATTTGGCCAGACTCACAGGGCTAATAAGTATCTCAGACAGAATATTAATGCAGGTTCTTCTGAGTCTGAGCTGATGTTAAATGTACCATGCCATGCTACCCCTCTGAAGAGGAGAAAGTGAGTCCAAGGAGACTAAATCACCTAATATTTTACAGGTAAATGCCAGAGCCAAGCCTCAAATGCAGAGCTTCTGACCCTCTTTCACTGCCTCTTCTCTTTCTATTCTGCCTTCCCTAGCATTTACTTAATAAGTGTTCATTATTGGACTATTTTTATTTTCTGTAGTCAATAGATTAAGGAGTATCTAATGTTATTCCTACATTTTTTGCTATAAAAGAGACTCATGTTATAATAACAATAATTATACTTATGTTACTACATAATTATAGTTAGATGATAATATATTAGAATACATATCACCTTAAACATTATATTGTAATTACATTATAATATGATAAAATTAAAATGATCTTAGTAACATTATATCCATAATATAGTAAAATTATTCATTATATGATAAAATTATATTATTTCATATTGTCATTAGATGAAAACATAATAAAATATAACATAATTAGATAGTAGTAGCAGGATGATGATGATCATATTATAGCATTTTACATCAGTCTAGGGTGTTCCAAAAGTCTTAGTGCATGTAAAAGCAATTATTGGCCAGTATTCTAAACCTTTCAAACTTGACAAAATCTTCCAGAGTCCATATTCTTCTAGCATGGGTCTTACAAGCCCATAACATGATAAGGTATCAGACTGCAACTTCATTGAATTCAATAAATGGAAAAATATAGCCATGATCACACTCGAATAATAATAATTTCTTTAGTGTGAGTTCTTCCAATACCAAAATAGGCTGGAAATCATATAGTCTTGAATTATCTGTCTTCTAGAGAAGTTGTAGCTGACAAAATCCTCAAATTGCAACCAACTTTGTAATAATCTGATTCACATTTAACCAGGTTCATGCTAAGACAACAGATGTATGACATATTTCCTGCTTGTCCTCAAAGACATTTCAGTTTGGTAGACCCTGTCAAATTTTGTAGCCCTTGCCAAATCTAGGGTCACTTCAAATTCATTGATGAAGAGTTGGACTTTTGTGTAGAATCTGTAGTGCACAGAGCACTGGACTTGGAGCCAGGATTTCAAAACTTGCCACAGATACTCACTAATTATATGATCCCAAGCAAGTATATTAATCAATCTTGGTCTCGGTTTCCTCATCTATTAAATGGAGATAATAGCACCTACCTCACAGAGTTATTGTGAGCACTAAATGATTTGCCACAGGGAAAGTACTATGAAAAACCTTAATTGTCAGTGTTGTTCATTCATTCAGAGGTATCAGAGCCTTGGTAATCCCATAGACTATAGTATGCCAGATCCTTCTATCCTCTATTGTCTCCTGAAGTCTGTCCAAGATCATGTTCATTGCTTCCATGACATGATCTATCTATCTATTTTATCCTCTGCCATCCCATTCTCCTTTTAATATCAATCTTTCCCAACATCATGCTCTTTCCCAATGATTACTGTCTTCTCATTATGTGTCCAAAGTGTTTGAGCTTTAGAATTTAGTAAGTATTGACTGATGTAATCTCCTTGTTAAGAGACTCTCAAAAGTCTTTTCCAGCACCACAATTCAGAAGTGTTGACTCTAAGGCACTCAGCTTTCCTCATAGTCCAACTCTCACATCCATTGGAAAAAAAAAGCATAGCTTCGACTAGCCAAATCTTTGTTGGCAAAGTGATATCTTTGCTTTTTCTTTTCTATTTAGATTTGCCATAGCTTTTCTACTAAGGAGCAGATATCTTTTAGTTCCATGGCTGTAATCATTGTCTGCATTGAACTTTGGGCCCAAGAATATAAAATCTCCATTTCCTCTCCCTCTAATTGCCAAGAGGTGATGGGAAAGATTGCCATGGTCTTAGTTTTTATTAATATGAAGCCTCAAGCCAGCTTTTGTTCTTGTTCAACTTTTTTTCATTCATGTATGACTCTTTGTGATACCCTTTTGGTTTTTGGGGGCAAAGATATGGAAGTGGTTTGACATTTCCTTCTTCAGCTCATTTTACAGATTAGGAAACTGAGGTAAACAGGTTTAAGTGACTTTCCTATGGTGACAGAGCTAGTAAATATTTGAGGCCAGATTTGAACTCAGGAAGATGAGTCTTCCTGATGTCTGATTCCAGGTCCAATAGTATCTGCTGCACCACCTGGCTGCCCTCAAGCCATCTTCTATACTCTCCTTTAAGTGCTATGTATGTTCTAGTAATGATTTTATTGATTTTGTTTCCTGGATTTATCTACTTCTATATTTATACACACTTAAACATAGAGTCAACAATTCAACTAAATGCTTACTATGTGGTATACTTAATGCAGGACATACAAAGTCAAGAGTCAGAGCTTCCTTTTTATTTCACCTATATGTTGTTTTCTGTCTGTCTTTATAGCAATGTATCTATAACTACCTTTAGCTACATCTACATTGATATAAAATGGAATAGAAAAACACTTATTAAGTTCTCACTCTGTGCCAAGAATTGTGCTAAGAGCTCAGGATATATTCCCTGCTTTTATGGAACTCCAGGTCATATGAAGATTACAATCTAAAGTTATAGCGCAGATACAACATCTTTGATATAAATTAGGATAGGTGATTTCACAGGTACAGGGAACTTCCCTACCATTGCAGGTTGGAACCTTCTTTGCAACTCACAGACATGGAGTCAGTTGTGACAACCTTGAGAGGTTTAGTGACTTGCTCATAGTCACGCAGCCAATTTGTGTCAGAGTGGAAATTGAACTCATCTTCCTGGATTTTAGGTCAACTCTAACCATTATGCTATGCTATCTCTGTAGTTATTTCATTATTTTTCTATATCTGTTACTAGATCTATAGCTACATCAATGTATCTGCGTCATATATGCAGCTGTATCTACAGCTGTATCTACTTCTATACTTATAGCAACAGCAGTCTCTGGAAATATAAGACTTCACTCTACCATAGTATGAATACTTCTATAGAAAATGTGACTTTGTAAGTATATATAACTTAAACTAATGTTCTTTGCTTTTACTGCTCATAAGCCAACCTGGAAAAACTGGACTGGAATGAAAAATGAATAAAGCACCAGTGGGATAATTGAAAAACAATTATAAGATGAGCTTCTGTTTGGAGAACATATCAACTCCACTGTGGGTAGGAAAGAGTATAAGAATTCTAAGTATAAACACATAGTTCCAGGCAGACACAGGTTTTAAAAGGTCTTGCTGTGTTTAGATAGCCTGTTTTTCTCAGGTGCTTTCTCTTAATTGTAGGATTGATGGAATCTGGAATGATAAAATGTCTTAAACTCTAATTCTGCTTTTGAATCTCTAAGCCTTTCTTTTTGGGTATCTTGATTTTTCTTACAAGAAGAGAGCGAGATAGCAACATTGTTTTAAGAACAACTTTGAGTGACTTATTTATTTTGACTACTATACATATATACATGTGTGTATATATTATGTGTGTATATGTGTAAATCTGTATGTATATACATATGTGTGTATATGTGGACATATGTGTGTATACAGAGAGAATATACATAATACAGCTATATAAATATAAAGCTAACTACAAAGAACCTAAGAAGGAAGATGCTATCTACATCCAGAGAAAAAATTGCGAAATAGAAGTGTGTATTGAATGATTATACACACGGTACATACGTACACATATAATACATATACACATGTACATATGTACATATTTATATTTACACACATATGCATTGCACATGCATATAGATTTATAACTGTGCATATGTACACATATATGTGTATGTATATGTGCATATATATATACATACACATATATTTATGTCTAATGGAAGCCATCTCTAAGATGGACGGAGAAAAGAAAACAGGTGAAAAAGAAATTAACATGATACATTTATTATATATTTAAAAAAATAATACATTTGCAGTTTCACGTTCCACCATCTTTTTTGTTGTACTATGTTATGAAAATACTTGTTTTATTCTATAAATTGAAAATAACATTTAAAAAATAGAAAAAGGTTAGAACACAGTTCAGGAAAATCTAATTTAGGATAGTAGTTTCTATTGATTGTAGCTTCCTCCCTAGTAGCCTCCCGTGGCTCTCCAACCTTCCTCTGATACCATATTCATAACTTCCCTAAATAGTGTTTAAATAGATTGGAAAAGGATGCCACCTCTAAACTATGGCCCTAGGTTAGCTATCCCATCAATCTGAAGGGAATGATTTCTCCTGCTCCATGAAGAGCATGTGATGAGTACATTTGAAGAGACTGTGGAAGAGCTATGACTTCTACGTTGGAGGATTTTACCTCTGCCTTCTATACTTAAAAATACTTAAAATGCCATACTTGTAATTGTTTCCACAAATGCTAACCACCTTCCTGGGCAATAATTGTAAACCAGCTCCTGAGAAGAGTCCTGAAACTTCAAGGAAACTAACAAGAAAACAAACAAACAAACAAAACACTGAAATGGGAGTCAGGAGGCTACTTAGTTACTGTAGAGGTATACAGTTCTAGAAGACTTGAATCCCCATTCTGGTTTTACCACTTCTGTATTATTTGACTTTGGACAAGTCCCTTCATTTTTATAGACCGTAGTTTCCTCATCTATCAATATAATATACTCAACTACCTCCCTTAAAGTCTTTCGAATATGAAATTCTTATTAACTAGCCCTCAGTTTACTCATCTGTAAAATTATGTAATTTTAATTGCATTATACTTTGTATTATATAGTTCAGTTCTGTAATCAGACTGTATAAGGCTCACTCCAATTTTAAGAATTTATGATCCTATAATTTAAATAGGTGCTACTCTTACAGTCTCTCCACCAATCACACACACACACACACACACACACACACACAAACAGACACACACTATGGTATAATAAACTTAACTTGGTCTATTCTAAATACATATGAGGTTATTTTATTTCTTTTCACTTGTCTATCATATTATACATTCCAATTATTGCCCAAATTCTGACATCTTTGGAACCATTTTTTAAATTACATTTTGAAAAGGTTCTTATATAAGGAAGAAAAACACCCATATGCACATATTATATGTGTTATATATTTGCTGTTCAGTCATGTCCAACTTTTTGTGATACCATGTACCATAGCACACAATACTGTCTATGGGGTTGCCTTGGCAAAGATACTGGAGTAGTTTTCCATTTCCTTTTCCAGTGGATTAAGGCAAACAGAGGTTAAAGGACTTGACTAGGATCATAGTGCTAGTAAGTGTCTGAGACTGGATTTGAAATCTATATATACATATGTGTGTATTTGTGTATATGTCTATATTTATTAAAGTACACACATGCATGTATCTACTCTTGCAATAAAATAGGTATCTTTTTTCTTTTACATACATACATGCATACATACATATATACATGTGTGTATTTTACATACACACATATTAGATAGACAAATAGATAGACCCACAGACAGATTGATAGATATATGTCCATACTAGCAAAAGCTATCAGGATACTTAATGAGTACCTCAGAGCAGCAGGCAATTAAAAGAATAAAGTAAACATTTATTAATTATACTCTCTAAATATTTACAAATGGTTAGGAGAAAGATAATGAAAAATGCCCATTAGCCTGGTTTTGTAGCAAGGGAATAAAAAAAAAGAAGAGAAAATTGATGAATTAACATTTGAAAAGACAAGCAAATAACAGAGAATGAAAATGGCACTATGTACTTAAAGATTCTAGTCTAGAAGGAGAAACTTTTGGTTCTGAATCTCATCTATTAAAAACAGAAAGTACAGAACATTTTAAGGCACTGCTTGCCCAAGGAGCCCTATGTGTTAGCACTTCACAGTGTGTTGCATTGCACTTGCAGACAGACTCTACATGGCCCTGTGCTTGGGGACTTCTGCAGTGTTATACCTCTGAACCTCTATCTGCCTTCTACTTAGCCATCTCTCTTTTTCTGTTCTGAGTTCTCCAAAATTATGCCGCCTAAAAACAATAGCCCTGATCATGGCCTCAGTAATATTTAAGACTTCTGAAGGTGAGATTAAATAAGAGAGAGAGAGAGAGAGAGAGAGAGAGAGAGAGAGAGAGAGAGAGAGAGAGAGAGAGAGGGAGGGAGGGAGGGAGGGAGGGAGGGAGGGAGGGAGGGAGGAAGGAAGGAAGGAAGGAAGGAAGGAAGGAAGGAAGGAAGGAAGGAAGGAAGGAAGGAAGGAAGGAAGGAAGGAATCAAAATGAATAATGTAAGGACATAGTAAAAGGAGTCTCACCCACTGTTTTTAAAACTATTTACTATCCCCATATAAGACACCTGCAAGTTTTTAAAAGTGGTTACCTTAATCCTGCTATCTTAAACGGATATCTTAAAAAATTTTGAATGTATTTACCCAAACCTTTTTCTTTCTTGCCTGAGTATATTTTGTCACTCCTGCTGCTAGTTTCAGGACAAATATGCTCCCTTTCCCCAAGTAATATCCCCTCTTCCTGGTGGCTGATTCCCTCTTTCTGCACCTTTCCCTCATCTGTCAAAGGAATGTCATGTCCACACAAAATTTCTGTAGAATGATACTGAATGACTGTAAAGATTAAGCAGGACTGAAATGTTATAAAAAAACAAAGATGTACCCTAGGAAGCTCCAGTTCATACCAATCCTAGCAGTCTTTTTTAGCATTTTAATACATTTCCTTTCCTTTCATTTCATCTAATCACTTTAGTTGATCTACATTCATGTAGACCTACTGGTAGGTGACAATCTCTCTGGGTTCTCAAGGAGGTCAGACTGAGCTATGTCCCAAAATTCTTCAGTTAAGTTCAGGGAGACTCATGACAGGTGGCCTGCAACACTGAGTGGCAATAGTGCTGCTACTCATACATTGGGTGTTGAAGTAGCCTTGTTAACATGTCTGCAGTCCTTTGCAGTATTTGTAGATACCAACAGGTCTTAGAAAGAGGCTTCCTTCCATTATTTCAGGCATGACTCATTGGCAATACATTTCTTTCTCTTTGATATCCCCTTTCTCCTCTGCTCTCCTCTTTATCTCCCTCTGCATCTCTTCCTCCTTCTTTTTCTCTTTGTCTTTTTCTCCTCCTCTTCTTCCGTCTAAAGAGGAAATGCAATTTAGCACCTTACTCAAAATGTTTTACAATTTACAATCCTAGAAGTTTGCCCATAATACAGAAAAATTAATTATATATCAGAGCGCTGATGAATCGGCCACACTGAGTAGATGTTATCTCATACAGCTGGATTGTAATAGTAGTAGCAGTAGTACAAATAATTATTCTATTTTTGGATTTACCAACTTACATCTGTATAAGATTTAAGTTCTATAACTTATTCTATTCATAATATCTAATTAATCTTACAATAAATTGTAAAGAGATATTACAAAAAATATTTTCTTATTTTTTTCATAAAAGAATGCCAATTCATAAAGGTCAAGTGCCTTCCTCATGATCCCCCATACCACAAGTATCAGAGGCAGGATTTGAACCTAGGGCTCTTTGGATTCTAGAATCAGTCATGCTGGACTTATCTCCTTCCAAAAAAAAATGGGAAAAGTTGCAAAACTAAATACAAAATGCATTAAAATGATTAGAAAAGTGTAAAAAATGAGAGTAGATGTGGAGAAAATTGTTATAACCCCTTAGAATGAATTTATTATTCCATTTGGGCATTGATTTTTGCTCAGTTTTCCAGTAGAAAAAAAGAAAAAGAAAAAACCTTGAGTTATGTAGTTCTCACTGAGGGACAAAATAAAGCAGATAACTCCATCAAAAGGGGATATATTTTCACCAAGCATGGAAATATGTAAATAAAAATCTACTGGACAAATAGCCTCATACTTGTTTCCTCCTTATGTATATTTGCCTACAAGGCTTTTTCCATGCGACAACGTGCATTTCAAAGATAAGAACAGGTTCAAGGTGGTAAAGAAAGACTGATACACTTTTGTTCAGAGCAAACATCTATACCTTTTGAAAAACGTCTATAAGTTACTCCTAGCTGCTAGGTGCTGGCCAGCAGCCTGATCTGGAATTTAAATTTCAACAAATTCAATGAATTGTGTCTATATATTCATGTAGGTATGCATGGTAAAAAACATGCATGTGTTGAAAAATGGATGTACATGTCTATATAAATGTTTATACACACATGCCTATATGCTTATCATGTATGTACAGGTATTATATGTGTATAATGTATACCTAGATGTGCATAGACACAAACTCATCAATCTCATAAACTAAATGCATCACTCATCACAGACATAAACTAATGTATGTGTGTATATATATATATGTATGTGTATATATATGTATATATACATATATATGGCATAATTCATTGAAGTGATTGGAATACATAGACACAAATAAAGCAGAAACACACAGAATAGATATTAGAGTGTCTGGTACCTAATGAGGAATAAATATTCCATTCATGTATTCATCTATCTATCTATCATTCTGTCTATCTATCTATCATCTATCTATCTGTCATCTAGCTAGCAAGCATTCTAGTTTTCTATCATCAGTATCTTTATCTATCTATCTACCACTTATCATCTGTCTACCTTTCTTTCACTACACTAAATTCCATGAGGGCAGAAGACCCTCTCTTACTTAGGCTTGGTATCTCCTCCCACACTTCTCAATCAACTACAAGTAGTTCATGCTTACTATAAGTTGGATACCATTTCATGTTAGTATCAAGACCACCTACTTCAATCCTTTCATTTCACTCAAAAATAACATGAGGCTCAGAGAGTTAAAGTGATTTGCATGAAGTCATAGTAAAAATTAGTGTCGGATTCACAACTAGAGGTCATGTCCTCATTTCCAAGTGTTGATCATTATACTATATGTTGCTGTCATTATATTATATTATAATAATCATTAAGTACAGTCTGCAGGATACTGTTCAATCTTAATTGGGTCTTTATTTCATCCTTAGTAGGACCAAAAATTCACCATCAGCATTAATGTTTTTTATCTTTCATTAAAATTTCTAATGAAGCAAAAAAAGAAATATAAAACAAATTGATCTTCAAAGTGAAGAAATTCCATAATAGAGGGAGAACTTCAAAGTTAGGCACAAATAAATTCAACAAAACTTGCTCTGCAGACAACTAATGACTCATTGCAGTATGAGATATGATATGTGTCTGGGCTGGTCATTGACCCAACTTTTCCTTACAGCTAATTTTAAAGTTAGGGTTTAAGCTTTCCTCATCTTCTTCCCAGGCCTGCATTTCTGTTCTCAAAAATCCTCTAGATTTGTATTCAGGGGAACTGAGTTTTAATTCTGACTTTGCTCCTTAATATATGTCTGTCCTTGGGCAAGTCACTCAACGTTTCTGGGGCTCAATTTCCTAGTTAGTGGAAAGGAGTCCATTTTAATTCTTTATATCATGGAGTGTTCAAGGGTGATTAGTACCTCTAGTGTTCAGACTTACTGAACCCTTTTCAGGTTATTCATCCACCTTTCATGTCTACCTGGCACTCACCTCTCACCTGTGGCTCCAAGAAGCTATAGCATGGATAGCAGCCATACCCAGTATACTCAGCAGACGGGTTAAACCAGGTTGAGGGTAAGTGATGCGCCTCAAACACTGGTGAGTTAGAGGGTTATCTACTCTAAGCATGTGAAAACTTCCATGATAGAATGGGCAGATGAGAACAATTTCGTCCAGGGACCATGAAGACAGTTGAAACAGGTGCTGTGGAGCACTTAGAGCTTGGTCAGACATTGACGATACTAAAATAAGGCACTGCATCCTGGGCCATCAGCAGTCATCTTGACTTTTATCTTGCCATTGGAATTGGATAACCGGTAGAAAGAGTAAGACTCATGACTTTATGTAACTCTGCCTAACTTGAATCCAATTTAGGCATGAGTCAAGACACGACCCCATGATGTCATTGGTTCTCTTTGAAGATGAAAGAAAAACAACATGACGTCATGGCCTTCCTAGATCATGGTAACAATAAAATCTACCTCATGGAAATTAACTTTACAGATGATTACTTGAAGATTGAGTAGAAAAATCAAGCATGTTTGTATGTTTCTAGCTTTGTTGATAAGAATAAGTAATTTCCTTTCTCTGAGCCTTGGTTTTCTTTTCTATGCGATGGAAAATAATACCTATTCCACCATGTTGTGAGAATAGTTTTAAAACATATATGGAAAGAGATTTATAATTAAAAAAACTCCTCTTTCTCCTTCTTTCTTCTCTTCCCTCTCATCTTCCCCTCCTTTTCACTTTCTCTATCTCATCCTTTTACTTCCTTCCCTTCCATTTCCTTCTCCTCCACCTCTTTCCCCTCCTTTCCCATCTCTTTCTTCTATTCTTTCAGTGGTAGGAATAACAATAGTAGTAGATGAAGCAGCAATAACTGGAGTAGTAAGTTCATGTAGTGTTGGAGCCTAAGAAATGGCAAAAGCAATATTTTGAGTGGTAGCTGCAACAATGGCAATGGTTGTGTACCTTTTGTGTGAAGTGAAAATTTCCTGTGAATTGCTCAGTGATGTGGATATGAAATTTGTATTTCTTAAAACATAATGGAGACACAAAAAATACTTATCCCTGCTGCCACTTTACAATATGAATATAACTAGCATGTTTCTTTACTTCAGGGTACCACTCTGTATCATCCTAGTGTTGCATTTTCATGATATGTTGTCATGTGTGTATTATCAAAGAATTCCATCAGACCACCTCTAATTCAAGTATAGGCCTTTATTGAGATTGGCATCTCTCATGAAACAGACCAAACTCCAAGAGTAATTCAACTTCAGAGAAAGCAAGATGGATTTTTAGAGGGTAAAGATGCATATACATAACAGAAATTATGAATATTAAAAAAGCAGGAGGGGTTTGTTAAGGGATTAGATCATAGGAGATAGCCTCTCTGCATCACAAGTTCACCTAAATGACAGCTTTCGCTATTACGGCACAGGTGCCTACTTAGGGAAAGTCCTTCCTATTATTTTGGGGTCCATATCCTGCTTGGGCTTCCTGGTGGTGCTACTTTCTTATTCGCTGAGCATTAAGGTCCTGTCTGAAACTAGTTGGATGTGGTTATGGTTTAGTGCATGGACACACCTGCTGTTTCTGTGGGAATTTTGAGGAATGGGTCTGGGGACAGCAACTAGTTAGATACAGTGTCTGGAATCCTATCATGTGAACATGCCTGCTGTTTTTGTGAGAAATATGAGTTCATGGACAAACTTGTTTTTCTAGTGAGCATTGAGGCATAATGAAAAAGTTAGGATATTGAAGGGGGAGGAGTGAGTACCTACATAGAGACAGTAGACCTGCTTTTCAGTGGTACCTATAAGGAAGTTAGAATATTGGGGCTGGGGGCAGTTTTATTAGAATCCCAACACTAGAACTTAAGAGCTCTTTGTTTCCATTATCAATGACCAGAAATGACTGCTTGTTCTATACCACCATACCTTCAGATCATATAATGGGGGGGAGCTGTTCATACTTTTTCACCGGAGAAAAAAGAATAAAAAAGCTTCCAATAATGGCAACCTTCATTGTGTCCCCACTTATATCAAACTGAGAAAGTTCCATAGAAATAACTCCATTGCTTTTAAAGAGCCAGCATTTTCCACTCATAAGATTCTTTACCCAATTCTTCCCATTTCCTCAACAGTTTTGAAATTGTCCTCTTCCTATGTCTGTTGCATCTCTCATATTAATTTATAATAGTTCATATTAATTCAGGGCTAAGCATCCTAAAAAGAATAAAAGGCACCTGGTTTTTTTTTTCTCTTCTCTTTTGATTTTCTTATGTGCCATTGAGTTATGTTAAATTGATCTAGACCACATTAGCGCTTCAGGCATCTCCAAATGTATTAGTTTAATACTTTATCCTCTCTTCTTTGCATTCCTTGTAAAAGAAAGATAGTTTTATATTAGACATTCAGCAACAAAGTGTTTTCTGAAAAGAAAAAGATTGATTTTGTTGACCTCTGTCAAGTACATGAAATTAATCTACCTGCTCCCCCCTGTAGTCATAGAACTCCCAATGAAACAAATCCCTGAGAACACTCCCAAAATGAGACTAGTAGGATATTAAGGATCAACATTTTTTCCTTTTTAATATATCAGCCTTGGGTACAGTGCCAACTAGTAGATTTTAGTATTTGAATAGGGAGATTAGAATGTGGAAGAGTGGTCAAGAAGAACCCAAAGTCAGAACTATTAGGGACTTTAGTATATGGAATTATAAACAAATAACCATTCTTGAAATGTGACGAAAGTTACACCAAAATATAAGGCAGTGGATGACTATAGTGAATTATATTATCACTGTTTCTAATAATAATAATGACAATTCAAAGTTCTAAAATAGCCAAAAATTCATGAAGTACATTATCCTAAACCATGGGAAGCACAAAGGGCAAATATCATCCCATTCATTCCCATTTGTGGATAAGAAAACAAAGGCTCAGAAAAGATAAGTAGTCACCAATTTCATAGCTTTCTAACATGGTCCAGGAACCCTGTCTCCTAGACACTAGATTCATCACTCTTTCTGTTACAAGATATTACACCATTGGACAACGGTTTCAGTTATTCTTAAGTATTATAGAAGCCCAAGTCTTTAATATAAATATCTTTTTCAGGGGAACAGCAGCAGGAGAGATCAAAAAGAAACCTAATCTATGAGTAAGGAAGACCTTGGGTTCAACAAATATTAGGCTTGTGACTGTAGAAAAGTCAATTAGTCTTTCAGAATCTGAGACAACTCTCTAAGATTATAAATTATAATTTGTTATTCTGTATAGTAAAGGGGGTTTCCACAACTGGAGTTCCCTACTTTAACCAAAACATAGTTTGAGACTCTCCATCAAAAGAAGAATCTTCTACTAATGCTCAATTTCTGTGAACCCTGGAACTCAAATCAATCCTTGGACATTTGTAAAGTAACTCAAAGTATAATGAGTAGACATATGGAGTATATGAGCAGGCTATAACTGCTAGTAGATCAAATAAAGTAATCCAAAAGACAACATTTGGATATATATATAATTGGAAAAGAAGAATATTGGATTTCATAGGTAGAATAAGAAACCATGGAAAGATTACTATTAATAGCAGTAGCAGATATCATTATATCCACTTCAAAGTTTGCAAAGCATATTACATAGGTTATCTCATTTGTTGAGGAAGCTCAAATTTTCCATGAATACTTTTGACACGTTAAAAACTTGGGAGAAGGCTTGCAACTCATTCAGTGGATTATTTATGAAGTATTATGGAAAGATATATGTTCATAAGAATTTCACAGGCTTGGAATGTTTGCAGAGATTTCAGCATCTTTTGGGTTTATACCAAGGAAATATTAATCCATGAAAATATTCAAGAATTAGGGGGGCGTGGTTTATAGGAACAAGTCTCACCTAGCTTTCCTTTTCCCTTCATTAGAATATGAAAAGAAGTTTGAGAAAATGAGTCCAAGAGTTTTAATTCATCCTGATTTTGTCTACTACCTAAATTAGGAGAAACATGAGTGCCTTCTTTAGGATTTTTGGTCTAGAATGCTCTCCTTATCACCTGAACCTCCTGTCTTTCTTGGTTTTCCATATCTCTCAGCTAAAACAACTCCTCCCCTCTGCAAGAAGACTTTCCAATTTTCTCTTCATTTTAGTGCATTATTGCATTCCCTCTGAGATTAGTTCATCTACATTTTATATATCCTGTATGTACATAGCTGTCCGCATGTTCATTAGAATGTAAGCTTCTTAAGAGTAGGGTTTATTTTGGGTTGTTTACCTTGATTTTTGCTTTGTTCCCCCTTTCTGTCCATTTTCAGCCCTTAGCACAGTGTATGACGTACAAGATGTACAAGAAACAATTTTTGTTCACTGATTGCCCCCAGTGGCTGCATTCCTAATCCCATCTCTCAACTGTCCTTGTTTTCTGATTGTGGTACTGGCTTGCACACAGTGTACACAAGCTTTTGTTGAAGGAGAGAATAAATTGATCATAACGGAATAAATTAAACTTCTTTGTGTTGTGCCTAAAGGGTAATAGGGAGACAAATTTCAGGTGAATATAAAAAAATACCTAATGAGAAGAGTCCATCAATGGAAGAGTTTCCCAAGAAAAAAGAGCTGGGGATTTTTAAATGGGGCACTGAAGTTTAGAAAGAACTGAATGCAATTACATTCATTCCAGATAAATAGAAAAAAGCAGTTTAAGAGCAATTAGTAATGGGGAAAATAGTTAAAATAAAACGTAACTTGAAATTTCCAACTCTCCCCAACTGGTACCGTAGCTAAATTCTGCTTTTCTAATATAGCTACTGCATCAGGTTTCAGAAGGGCTCTAAATTTCTTCTGTCCCCACACATTTTCATCTTTTCTACAAGAACAACAGCTAATACATTATCAAATCTAATAGATATTTGGAAACATGAATTTGGAGGTTAGAATTAGTTAGAGCTGAATATGGTGATCTGAGAATCATCAGTGTAGGAATTATAATTGAATTCATGGGAATTGGTGGAATAATCAAGTGAAATACAATAGAAAAAAAGAACAATAAGAGGATCCAAGATAGATTACTTTAATAATAACATTCCAAATTTTTCCTAGGATTCAAAATAAGTCTGTTTTTAAAATAAATTTCAGACTGCATATTTCTAGCACCCACATTTTAAAAATGAATACAAATTTTTAGCCTTGTTCCAGTCATATATTAACATACCCATTGTTCAGATTCCTTGCTACTCATTGATAGTAGCACAATAATTGCATTTCCCAAAAATGTGTGTACTCAAAGATACGTTAGTATGGGCTACTTGAATTCATCAAGGTACAGTTGATTGATTGTCGTCTTTCATTCTGAAAGAGGATCAAAATGATAGAGCTATACTGGAATCAAGGTATATTGTGTCCAGCTGCGTCAGACCAATACAAGCTTGGAATGCTCTACCACAGATCAAGCATAAATAGTCCACATGAACTCTTGGAGTGTAGATGTCTCTAAATTTGAGCATCTCATTTTCTTTTGAGCTACTACATTCTGCTTTACTCACAGAATACAGCAACTTCTTTGATGTGGTCATGCCATGCTGGGCAGTCTTTTGCCAATGTCTTCCATGTCATGCATCACTTCCAAAGTTATTTGGAGAAACTTTGAGAGTCTTTTGACCACCCTTTGAGCATGTGCCATATTCAAGTTCTCCTTTTATAAAATAGTCTTTTAAGCAAAGGTACATTTGTCATTCAAACACACGGCCAGCCCAACAAAGTTACTCTCTCTGAAGTAGAGTTTGAATGCTTGGCAATTCAGCTCAAAAAAGGGCCTCAGTGTTTGGTGCCTTATCCTGCCAGATGAACTTCAGAATCCTCCTAAGACAATTCAAATGTAAGTGATTCAGTTTCCTGGCATGGCGCTGGTAGATTGTCTAGGTTTCATAGGCATACAAGAATGAGATCAGCATAATGGATCTGTAGAACTTTAGTGTGGTAGATAATCCAATATTCTTTTTTTCCCACTCTTCCCTTGGGAGCTTCTCAAAATACTGGGCTAGCTCTAGCAATGTATGCATCAGCCCCATTATCTACATGTGCACCTTTGGAAAGTATACTGCCAAGGCAAGTGAACATATTCATAGCACTCATAATTTCTCCTTTTGCTGAATCCGATGGGTCCACATATGGATGGTACAGCACTGGCTGGTGGAGAACCTCTACTTCCTTGTTGTTAATTGTGAGCAGGAGAAAATTGAGAGATATTTTGTTGCATCTCAGCCTTAAAGACTACATTGAATGCATGGTTATTTGTGAGCAAAAAGTCACATGCCAGTTTTCCCTCCACTTTAGTTTTGGCTTGTAACCTTTTCAAGTTAAATAATTTATGATCAGTGCAGTAGCTGACCTTGATGCCTTTTTCTTCCTCGTTGAAGGTATGACAACACCACAGAAAACATCATGCTAAAAAAACATGGAAGCAAGCACATATCTCTTCTTCACTCCATCTGTGATGGGGAAAGCATGAGAGCCTTCTCCATTATTCAGAACCTGTGCAAGCATACTGTCATGAAACTGACTTATAGTACTGATAAACTTCTCCGGGTAACCAAATTTTGCCATAATTTCCCATAAGCCCTCGCGAATGCCAATATTAAAGGCCTTGGTCAGATCAACAACTACTGTGTATAGACAGACCTCTGCTCTACTCCTAAGATTTCTCCTGGAGATGTCATATTAATCATATTAATCATTCCTTGACCCTTTCTGAAGCCATATTGGCTCTCAGCTAGATGACCATCTTCCAAGTGAAGGATCAGTCTGCTCAAGAGGACTTTAGCAAGAATCTTGCCAGCAATGTCTAAGGGAGATATCCTGTGTAATTATCACAAGACAATCTGTTTTCTTTGCCTTTATAGTGATGGGCAATGGAGGCATCCTTGAATTCCTAGGGGATAATCTCAGAAAATTTCAGTCAGTTTTTATATGAGCAGTGAACCCCTTGGCTTGTAAATCTCAGCTGGAATAGAATATCTTCAGGTGCTTTGCCTCATGACAGAAGCTTAATGGCATTCAAAACATTTTCTTTAGTTGAAAGTTCAACTACAGAGGGATTGATAGCAACCTGAGGTATAGAGTCAGTGGCTTCAAAATTAATTGATGAAGGTCTGTTGAGAATACTATTGAAGTATTCAGCCCCTCTCTCCAGGATAAGGTCATGAGATGCCCAAGTCTTCAGCAGTAAGTGATAGTTGCTCTTATTGTTTCCTACTCTGTTCTTCCCAAGGACTCCCTGCCATGTCTAGTAGTCTGCACTTACTCTTGCATTGAAGTCACTAAGAATTATGTTTGTCTTTTTATTGTTTTGGGGGGGGGCACATTTATGACAAGGATCACCAGGTATTCATAATTTTTATCTTTGAACTCATCAGAACGTGGAAACATACACACTGATGGAGGTGGTGTGGTGCTTTCCTGTAAGTGGCAGTCACATTGTTCTGACTACTTTCCTTTTTTCTTTTGAATAAAATATGGCCATGCAGAGATACATTCTAGTCATGGGTTTGATCCCACCTAATCTCCGTGGTATAGGACCTCTAGTTTATTTTACATTGTTCTGATTCCTTTTGGAAGGCATATAATCTTGTTGACTAGGTTAGTTTTGATTTCAAATCCTACAGCAGCTTTATGTGACTCATCTTCATTGTAGCCACTCCAGAAAAATGTGTATCCAGCTCCAGATTTGGTAAGCTGGGCTTTATTTGCCAGCCTTGTTTCACTCAAGGCTGTTATTTCAATGTGATACCTGCTGAGTGCTTTCGCAGCAAGAGCTGTTTGTCTTTCAGGTCTACTGGATTTCATGTTGTCTATAAATGGGTGCAGATTCCATGTACAAATAGTGAATGTAATCATCTTCACAAAACTTTGTGCTTTTTGGTGTGTGTGTGTGTGTGTGTGTGTGTGTGTGTGTGTGTGTGTAGGGTAGGATCCCCATCTGCTGAGGTAAGCAGGACAGGGCTGGGTGAAGCAAACAATTTTTAAGGTAACTTTTCTAACTTTTTCCTCACATCAGAAAATGAGTAATGCAGTCCTCCATAAAGGCTGCTCAGACACCCCAGGGGGCTCCCAAATTCCATTGCAGCTTCAGTCCAGTGAGAAAACAACTTTATGACCTGGGCTGCTTGTGCACAGGGTTGTGACTACAGCTCCCAGTGTATCTATATCTGTGCTGCTTTATCACTTATCTCTCACTGCAGGACTTTGAGGTAGGTAAAAATGTCAAAATGGTAGGAGGCATTTCTTTTGATTCACACATAAATTGGATTTAAGTGAGGCAGAGCTGCATGAATTTGTCAACCTCATTCTCTTTTCCAGAGTCATCTAAGTCCAGTGCCAAGATAAAAGTCAAGATGACTGGCAATTTTTAAATCAAAAAGTTTCAACAAACGTGTAGGTCCCCCATCCCTACCATAATATGCCTTAGTATCAAAATGATCATCTCTTTTCTCAACTTATCTATCCCTTGTCTTCCTCCTGTTGTTCTGCAGTATTTACCTACGACAAATGACTCCTGTTTTTTCCTCAATTTATCTTCATTAAGGTGTTCTCTATAGTGCTTCCTTCTGTCTCCCTATCTTTTTCTTGGATTTCCTTATATGAATATATCTTTTGATATAGATCTACCTACTTTTACCTTCCTTTTTTCTGTATAGGACCTCTAGTTTATTTTACTTGTTACTTGTTACTTAGCTTTTACTTGTTACCTAAATTTTGTACATTTGTTTCTGGAAACTTGCAGTCATGCGATTTACTGGATTTCATGTATACTGATTCCCTTATAGATTTTATCTCCTATGAATGTATGAATTTCCCTGCTGCTGGTATTTTTCCTCAAACTTTTTAGCTATGATACCTCATTTCATAAGGTTTTTTTCCCCTTTCTCATTCCTGAAAGGTTTAAAGTCCTTCAGATTTGATTTGGGAGTACATTCTTATGAACACCCTTGGTTTGGCATTCTCTCCTCTTAGATAGAAGTGATCATTCATGTACATTGACAGTTCAAAAAACCACTGGGTGTCTACTCAAAAATGTTATGGGTCAGATATATGTAAGGGACAGCTAACTGGTACGTTAAGATGTCTTTCAATTTAAACACCTTTCTTTTTTCCCCAGAGGTACACTTTTTCAGGGCATCTAGGTAGCACAGTTCTGGGATTGGAGTAAGGAAGACCTGAGTTCAAATCCAGCCTCCGACACTTAAGAGTCACTTGACCCTGTTTGCTTCACATTTATCCGTAAAATGAGCTAGAGAAGGAAATGGCAAACCACTCCATTATCTATGCAAGAAAACTCCAAATGGGATCACAAAGATTTAGACACAGATGAGATGACTGAACAACAAACACAACAATAGATATTTTCATTTTTAACACTGTACTTTTACTGAAAAGTGGGATCTTGACGTGTATATGATATGCATATAATAATTCTGTTGGAAGAATTTGTAAATGGTGAAGACAGATGATTATGTGTGTCTTTAGGTATAGAAAATATTGAAATGAAATACCTATATTTTAGCTAAAAACATTGCCTCCCAGCAACTGGGCCAGTAGGGATGAGTATATAAATACACACACACACACACACACACATACACACACACACACACACACACACACACACACACACACACACATATATACATATAACCCATAAGACAAAAAGTAGGGCTGAGGATGTAATAGCAGGCACTGTAATAATGAGCCAAGAGTGCAGACCCTTGCACACGCTGGAAATGAAGCAAATTATGAGGTATATCTTTGATTTAGGTCAGGCAAGACATCCCGTACAGATGAATTTGGACCCACAAAGCATGAGGAAGAGGAAAAGAGCAAGGGAATCCTAAATAAGGAAGGGATTTGGGAATTACAAATATAATAATTGGTATCCTTAGATTGCTCCAAGGTTTGTAAAATATTTTATAAACAACTAATTTCAGCCTCAAAACTAAATCATTAGGTAAATATCATTATCTCCATTTTACAGAAGAGGAAACTAAGGTTTGGGGAAATCAAATCATTTGTCAATAGTCACACAACTCAAGCACAGGAGGTAGGATTTAAATCCAGGTGTCTCAAATCTGGGCCCATCAACATTCTTTTTGGGGTGAAATTCTCTGTCGTTTCCTAGCATATGTCCATAGCAGTCATTTTAGAGGGATGAAGAACAAGCAATTGGTTTCTTCTTAAGAATCTAAGAAAACTGAATATTGCAAAGTATATTCATTTATTTATATTGTCTGGCTTTTAAGTAACAGCAGTATTAATTACATTTCTAAGCCAATGTGTAAAGGATGCTCTGAAGGGGGTTTATGTTACTTTCAATGTGTCAGAGTGCATTTTACCAGGATTTTGAATCTATTTGGGACATGTTAATTACAAGACGAATTCATTTCTTGAGTATTAATCTCAAGTTATCTATTTTACATGAAAGTGATATTAATGTTTACACCTAAAGGGAAGATAGGTAGTCAAACACTACTACACACAAACATATGTAAACATATTCAGAAATCTCCCACTATGATCCTTGTAAGGTAAACATTGGAATTGTGTGTGTGGGTATGTGTGTGTTTCTTCTCAGACCTGTTCCTTATTGATTTTAAATGAGATAAGTAAAACACTAATTTAACAAAGTGATCATCATCTTATCTGCAAAGAGACATAAATACCTTTCTAATCATCAGCATTAGTGTGGTAATGATTTATATTTCCTCCATTAAATTCAACATGAGGAAATACAGAGTTAAAATAAATTCCGTTATGCCCAGTCACTAAATCCTCTGATATATGTCATTAAAATAAAGTATGGAAGGAAATATGTGACTCTATCAGAAATTGAGGTCAATTAGGGACTCATTATGAAGAAGCAGTGAAATTGATTTGTAACTGTATCTCTTCGGGCTGCCATTCTCCAGTGTTAATAATAAAATCTGAATTCTGACAAGGAGAGCCATTAAAGTACTTCATAGGGAAGGGTCATTCATTACCTTAAAACTTATTATCTGGAATTTATTCCCTTCTGCTACCAAGATTTGTCATGTCCAAGAGATTAATGATAGAGAATACAAACGAGTTAGTTGACGTTCGTTATCATAAGCCACGTTTTCTGTAGATTTATGTGTGGTATTATTGTTCTTCTATTCTGTTAAATGAAGGGACCTGGAAAGGAGGTGGGCGGGATATGTGATAAGAATGGCATACAGTAGATGGACAGCTGATGATAAATCAGTTCTCCTATAACCCTAGAACAATCAGAAAAAGGCTTCCTAATTATTCAACACAATTTTTATGGAAAATTCATGGGGAAATATGGGTAAGAATTACTGAGGAAAGAAGGTATGTCAAGGATCTGCTCTGGTATTTGAGGGAGTAATAAATATATGAATGAAATTACAAATCTCCAAAATTGCAGACCAATTTTCATACTTTAAGGCAAACTCTCTGAGAGTCAGATACTCACTTTATTGTTGGTGATGCTTTAAGGCATTGTTGCAATGTGGTTCTGTGGCTTCAATGATCTCTAAAATGGTACTGTAAAAAACAGTGAACAGCCACATATGGATTGCTCTATGGACACTTTCAGCATCAGATCTGAAAATAGATCTCATGTAGCTAGAAGAATTCCAGAGAAGACTCAAAACAATGAGGTGAGTGAGTGGGGTATGATAGAAATGACCATATCAGGACACAGAAAAACAAACATGTTTCCATTACACACCACACACACATACACACACACACACACAATGTGTACATAGAAACTGTACATAGAAATTGAGTGGTAAAGAGACTGTGAGCTTATAATAGCTACATAAACTAGAAATCACCAGAGTTAGGACTGAAACTAAAATATTTGGACTGTAGGTCTTGTATTTTTCTTATGAAACCACATTGCTTTCCACTGAACAGAATCTGACCTAGATGTTTTATTTTGCTGGAAATTTATTTAATCCATTCATCAATTAAATAGCTTCAGAGAATCTAGTGTGTCATTTTCAGGTACTTCCCCTTCACATCGCTTAATGAATGGAGAACAGAACCCAATTAAAAGAACTGACAAGTTGAAGGTTCTCTTGTTATGTCCGACAAGCAAAGAATGAATGAAAGAGCCATAGAAATTTGATCAAAATGTAAATGCTTCAAAATTATGAACATCATCTGTTAGTAATCCTGACAATATACTTAGCACCAGGTAACCCACAGCCATGGAAGACAGAATCTCTGCCCAAAGGGTTTCATATCTAAATTGAAATAAGTGCATGCTGAGTGAAATGTGATTCATCTTGGCTTGAGGAAATGATTTCCTTACAATTCTATTTAAGACTCTATACAAAGAGTTACACTTGAAAGCAAACTTTTTTTTAAATTGGACTCTGTGAGATTGTCATGCCCCTGAAATCAGTGACTTTCATACAAATGAAGCTTCTTTTCTCTCATATGACTTTGAATTCACTTCATTCTTTTTAAAATATTTGCTATTAACACAGGCAAAGAGGAGATTGGTGAGTGTGGATAACTCAACTCAAGTCATCACTTCTAGAACAATAGCACAAAATGTTTAAGAACACTAAGGGAGTTCCACTGAGGAGTCTGGGGAATGGGAAGCCTTTCTATGGGAAGGAATTCTGTGTAGAATCATGAAAAATAAAAAAGAGGACCACACATATATATCATTTCTTAATGTGTATAAGGACTTTTATCTTCTGATAAGGTTAATCTTTTATACACACACACACACACACACACACACACATATATGTGTGTGTGTGTTTTATTTATTTTTAGTTTTTAACATTCACTTCCACAAGATTTTGAGTTCTAAATTTTCTCTCTTCTCTCCCCTCCACCCACCCCAAGACAGTATACATTCTGATTACCCCCTCCCTACTCTGCCCTCCCTTCTATCACACCCTCCTTTTTCTTATCTCCATGCCCTCTATTTTCTTGCAGGGCTAGATAGATTTCTATATCCCGCTGCCTGTATATCTTATTTCCCAGTTACATGTTAAAACAATTTTTAACATTCATTTTTAAAACTTTGAATTCCAACTTCTCTTTCTCCCTCCCCATAAGCAAGCAATTTGATATAGGTTATACATGTTTAGTTATGCAAAGCACTCCCATAACAGTCATGTTGTGAAAGACTAACTTAATTACCCTCTCTCCTATTCAATTCTCTCTTTTGACCATATCCCTCCTCAAAAGTGTTTAATTCTAATTACCCCCTCCTCCCATTTACTTCCCCTTATATCATCTCCCCCCATCCCCAGCTTATCCCCTTAATACTGAGAAAAGTCTCAAGAGTTACACATATCTTTCCTGGTAGGAATGTAAACAGTTCAACGTTAGTAAGTCCCTTGTGATTTCTCTTTCCTGTTTACCTTCTCATGCTTCTCTTGATTCTTGTGTTTGAAAGTCAAATTTTCTATTCAGCTCTGGTCTTTTCATCAAGAATACTTGAAAGTCCTCTATCTCATTGAATGACTATTTTTTTTGTCCTGAAGTTTCCTACTAAGTTTTGCTGAGTAGGTGATTCTTGGTTTTAATCCTAGCTCCTTTGACCTCTGGAATATGATATTCCAAGCCCTTTGATCCCTGTAGTAATGAAGAAGCTGCTAGATCTTATATTATCCTGATTGAGTTTCCACAATACGCAAATTCTTTCCTTCTGGCTGCTTGCAGTATTTTCTCCTTGATCTTGGAGTTCTGGAATTTGGCTACAATATTTCTAGGAGTTTGTCTTTTGGAATCTCTTTCAGGATACAATCAGTGGATTCTTTCAAAATCTATTTTACCTGCTGGTACTAGAATATCAGGGCAACTTTCCTTGATAATTTCATGAAAGATGATGTCTAGGCTCTTTTTTGATCATGGCTTTCAGGTAGTCCCATGATTTTTAAATTGTCTCATCTGGATCTATTTTCCAGGTCAGTTGTTTTTCCAGTGAGATATTTCACATTGTCTGCTATTTTTTCATTCTGTCAGTTTTGTTTTATAATTTCTTGATTTTTCACAGTCATTAGTTTCCATCTGCTCCATTCTAATCTTTAAGGAATTATTTTCTTCAGTGAGCTTTTGGATCTCCTTTTCCATCTAGTCAATTCTGCTTTTTAGGGCATTCTTCTCCTCATTGACTTTTTGGATCTCTTTTGCCATTTTGTCTAGACTATTTTTAAGTGTTATTTTCTTCAGCATTTTTGAGGTCTCCTTCAGCAAGCAATTGGCTCATTTTTCATTATTTTCTTGAATTACTCTTATTTCTCTTCTCACTTTTTGCTCTCATTCTCTTACTTGATTTTCAAAATCCTTTTTGAGCTCTTCATGGCCTAAGACCAATTCATATTTTTCTTGGAGCCTTTAGAAGTAGGAGCTTTGACTTTTTTGTCTTGTACTGTTTGTATATTTTGATTTTCCTTGTCACCAAAGTAAGATTCTGTAGTCTAATTCTTTTTCTAGCTTTTGTTCATTTCCCCAGGCATTTACTTGACTTTTGGACATTTTGTCAAGGTAGTTCTCTGCTCCCAGTGGGGTGAGGGAGTGTACTGTCAGCTGCTCAATCCCTCCACATTTTGTAGGCCTAGAGCTCCAGAAATAGCCACTGACTCTCCATGACCCCATTTGGGTTTTTCTTGCCAAGGCAAAGGTACCAGAGTGACTTGTCATTTCCTTGTCCAGGTCATTTTTACAGACAAGGAACCGAGGCACTCAGGATTAAGTGTCCATCCCGGGATCACACAGCTAGTAAGTGTATAAGAGCATATTTGAACTCAGCTCCTCCTGACTTTAGTGCCAGTTCTTTGTCCACTATGCCATCTAGCTATTTCTCTCCTGATAACAGCCCTTTGAGATATGTATTGCACATATTGATATATACATTTTAAGATGAGGAAACTGAGGCTCATAGAAGTTAGGGAAATAGTCCATGATCATAAAACTCAGTGGGGCAAGATATAAGAATGTAAGCATAAACTGAAAGAGGCAGTGTGGTACAAAGGAAAAAAAAAAAAAAGCTCTGATGTGGAATCAGAGGTCCTGGACTTGAATTTTAGATCTTCTAATTAATACTTGTATGGTCTTGGCAAGACAATTAACTGCCAATGAGACTTAGTTTCCTCATGTATAAAAAAAAAATTAATTATTTAGAATAGATAACCTCTAATTCCTTCTTATTTGAAAAGCTTTAGTCTTATAATTGTGATATTATCATTGTAAGATGAGTGTTCTTTCCACCAAAAAACCACCATCTAAAATATTAGAATTATAAAATACTAAGGAGCTTGTTTTTCTTTGCAAATAACAAGGACCCCATAGAATTTATTGGGCAGGGAAGAAACATCATAAGGTTATCAACATCAGTTATCAAGGAATACTAATTTTGAAGCTATATGGACTAAAGATTTTTAAAAAGAAGAGATAAATTACCATTATATGAGTGTGAGTGTGTTAGTCAATAAGTAATTATTAAACACCTCCTATGTGCCAGGCATCATGCTAAGTGACAAGACTTGAATTTGAATAGAAAGAGATGAATGTAGTAGAACAGCAGGAATAAAAACAGAAGGAGATGGGTAATGTAAAAATTGCAAATATAGAATTGAAAGATAATTTGTGGAGAATTATAGGAAATTTGGCTTGGAATGCATCTTCTTATACAATATAAATTATTTTAAAGTGGTGAATCTCTAATATTGTCCTCTAAGCTCAAAATATTGATGTTTCCCCAGTTTATTTATTCTATCAAAAGATAAATTGTGAGTTCAGGTGGTGGTGGTGGTAATCCCTATATATCAACTTTGACCCTTTATTTTAATCCTTACATTTTTACAGAAGAGGAAATTGTAGAGGGTGGAGATTTGGCTAAGGACATAAAGATACTACTAAGTAACAGAGTTGAAACTATTACCAAGGAATTGGACTAAAATTCAATAATGTTTACCTTCTCTGTACCTGACCCAAAAATGGGTATGGGTATGCCACAGGGGTGTTCCCCTGCCATTTTTTACTTCACTCTCAAACTATTTATTTGGTTTGAACGAAACCTTTGACTATGGCTTAGGTGTGAGAATGAATCCCAACCAACACCAGTAAGAAAATAGTGGTGGGATAATAATGAAATGGGTTGACAACCCTACTGTGAGAGCTTAGGAAGTTTCATCCACTCAACAGGTGCTCAATAAGTATTTGCTGGTGCTAGCATCCACAGTGAGAAATGCTATAAATTTTAAAAACAGATGGCAACATTTTTCTAGAAAACTAGCAATAAAACAAATATTGAGTGTGAGACATCTCTGAATAGCTCAGAGAAACTGGATGACAAACCCTGAGCAGCAGGAGTTTAAAAATGGAAATTCAAGGGGAATGAACTGCATTCTTTCCTTTGATAAATTTTCAAAATTAATGGATGAAGGAGAGAACATGATATATTTAGGCATTAGCAAAACATCTGATAGTATGTCTGATGATATTTTACTTGCAAATTTGTTTTAAATGAGTTTAGATGACAAGAAAATCAGTCAGATTAGAATTGAGGGGAGGCTTATAAACAAAATGCAGCAAATACTAGGGCTAGTCTTATTTAACATTTTTATTAAAGATCTGGAATGGGAGAGTAAATGACATATTAATAGGATTGCCAAATGATAGCAAATTTGCAAGATTACAAAGTGTGAGGATTGCAAACTGTGAGGAAAAGAAAATTGACCTGAATTTAACAAGGATTTAAATATGCACAGAAAGAAAATGAGATGTAACCTTAAGGCTCAATAATACTGGTGCCTCAGATACACAGGGGGAAATGTTAACTGTGCTCTGGGAACAGCCCTGAACCCAAGGTCAGGAACAGTGGGGTGTCTTCTCTACTTTGCTACCAACTCCCATTGTAACTTGGGCTAAATGTCTTCACCCAGCTGTTCTTCTGGGTCCTCACTCATGCAAGAAAAACATTAGACTAAATCTTTAATCTTCCATTTTCTACAGACATCATTGAGAGTGTCTGGAGAAGAGAACAGTAATTTGCTTAAGCCCTTTTCTCCATCAGTTCAGAACAATAAATAAACTTTGCAGCATTTATATTATGTTTGGAGCACAAAGATAAAATCAGTATAATCCATGTCTTCAGAGGGCTTACAATCTAATAAGGAATCAAAATTCATACATTCCAGTTCAATTGAACATTAATTCAGTGTTAATTCTCAGTAAAGTGGGGTAGTAAATGCTAGCCTTAAATAGTTAAATTCTTCAAGGAAATTATATACTTTAGAAGATGATATATTCACAAATTTAAAAAAAAAGGTTTTGTTTTATTTGAATAAAACTGATGTCTCACCCTCCTTTTTCAGTACTCTTTGCTGGATCTTCATCCGCATCATTTTTGTTAACACTGGGTGTCCCCCAACTTGTCCCCTGTGGCCAGCTTCTGTTTTCCCTCTGTCCAATTTCATTTGATGATCGTATCAGCAACCCATAGATTCAACATCATGACTATGCAGATGATTCTCAGATTTATTTATCTTGACTTCCAGTCTTACATATCCAACTACCAACTAGAATTCTCAAATTGAATGCCTTATACACATTTTAAACTCCAAATCTGAGTTTATTATCTTCACCCTACCTCCTACCCCCAATCCACAAAAATCCTCACTATCTTCCTATCTTTCTCATTACTATGGATGGTACCACAACCCTCTAAGTCACCTAGACTCTCAACTTAAGTGTTATGCTCAATTCCTTATTATCTCTCAACCCTCATACAAAATCAGTTTCCAAGTCATTTCATTTCTACTTTCATCATATTTCTTCTATATATTTTCTTCTCTCCTCTGACACTGCTGCTTTGCTGGTACAGACTCTCATCATTTCATGACTAGATAATTGTAGTAAGCTACTAGTTGGTCTCCCCACAGATAGTCTCTCACCATTCTTGATCACTCTGCACTTAAGCTATAAAAATGATTTTCCTAAGGACAGGACTAACAGTGTTCTACTGTTCCCATGCTTCATTTGATAAACTTCTATGTTGTTTCCAGTTTTAAAACAAAAATATTCTATTTGTCTTTTAAAATCCCCCATAATCTACCCCCCCACTTACATTTTCAATCTTCTTGTACTTCCCCACATACACACCCAGAGACATCTTGATCTAGTGACTCTGGTTTGCTTGATCTTCCTCCAATATAATGGAAATCTCCTAACTCCAGATATTTTCAGTATGCCTTCATTTGTGGAATAATCCCCTTCCTCAATTCCTCCTACTAGCTTCCCTGACTTTTTTCAAATTTTGACCAAAGTGTTCTGCCTCATGATTCTGCTTAATGTTAAGATCTTCCCTTTGTTAATCATATATACATACACACATATGTGTATTTATGTGTTTATATACATATGTATGCATACATATATGTGTATATACACATTGTGTACATATGTAAATATGCATTTATGTGTGTCTTGTATATAATTCTTTTGCATTTTTTTACCCTGTTAAATTATGATCCCTTGAGGGCAAAGACTTTTTGCCTTTAAAAACGGTGGTGTCTGGCACATAGTAAGAACTTTATAAATGCTAGTTGAGTGACATTAAGCCTAGTGGGAACATGGACCCTTTCTTATAATAATGTTTTTATTACATATTATGTTATCATATTATTATATTTATTATAAATATATAGGTATCCAGAGGAAATAAATTTCCTTGAAAAAAGAGTATATTTCCCTCCTTCTATCAAGATTCTCAAACCAGTTAAATCTATGCATGGATGACTTTATTAGAGATTTTCCTGGGGCACGAGTTTTAGCACTTTTCCCAGAGTTTCACAGCCCTGTCAGAAACAGGACATGAACTCAGTTTTCCCTACTCCAAAGCAAATCCACTAAGTACTATATTGCCTCTTTTATGATTACCCATTTTTCCTACTGCAATTATTATAGCATCTAAGTGATTGTCTTTAATTCTCTAATACAATTATTTATATGGAGACATAGTATTATGTTATTAAATCCATCACTAAATGGATATCCATTGAGAAAAGAAGAAATAACCATTAATTTCATCCTGTTTCAGTATCTGCCAGAAGTAGCAAAAGGGCAGTGTCCTTGTATAGCTTCCTCACCTTCAGAGAAGAGTTCTCTTATCTCCACTCTGCTATGGTTCTGATTCTAATCAGCAGATTCCTTTATAGGCCTTTAAGCCAAAAAAAAAAAAAAAAAAAAAAAAGAATGAAAAAAAAAAGAGAAAAATGCTGATGAAGGCCATAAAAATAAATGAAGCTTATTGCTTCGTGACATCTTTAGCACTTTCTGCTGCTTCCTGAATGAGCAGCAGTGGCAGACAATGGCTGGGAGATTGTGTGCAAGAGAATGAGAAAAATAAATGCCTCCTCAGGCGCAGGCAGCAGGAACGACTGTTAACATTCATTATCCAGGGTCTTGGCTGCACCAGAGATGATGTTATTAATTTGGAGAATGAACTAAGAGGTGTGAAGGAAAGCTGATGTTTGCTTCTATCCTCCTTGACCATCATCGTGAATATCAACCGGGGGTGTCAAATAGGTTATAACTTTGATTCTTTGGTTTCTTTTTATGGGACTAATGCCTGCCTGCAGAAATGTGTCAGCATTTACTCTTTCTTTCACTGGGGAAAATATAGATAGAGAACAGAGAAAGAGAAAAGAAGAAGGAGAGGGACAGTTGGGGGAAGACAGAGACATTCAACATATTGTGTCAATAAGAGCTTATATTAACTTTAGCCAGAGGGGCTGGTCAACATTCACTGTTCAAAATATTGAAAAGCATCATATATCTTGACTTGCACTTGGTCCATTTAGTGGCAGAAGCATCAGTGTCAGTAGCCAAGAAGTTGATTACGATTACTAGGAGCACCCTTAGTCAGTTTTTAAAGAGCAGGGTGATTGGAAATAGACAAGTTTGTCATTTAGTACGTAAATATTATCAATTGTCATAATTTAAAGAAGAGGATTGATGAGTCAGGGAAGTGAAGTAAGAGAAAGAGAAAACGGTGGGTGCAGTTTTCCAATCCCACTTGTGCATGAGAATTTTTGTTACCTTAAGAGAGACATAACCAAGAAGAAAGAAATAATAGGAACATTGTACTCTAAATATTAAAGGTATATCTGTCAGAATAACTCCTATTCTGGGAGCATTGCTTTAGAATGGGCTAGGTCAGATAATCTGGAGAGTGTATAGTGGAGGTAAACCACATTGTCAAAATGATTGGTAAAAATACCGTACACAGCCTAGGACAGGCCATTTTAAGTGTTAGCCCTGGCACAATCATAGATCACACTATCACAGAGTTGGAAAAGACCTCAGTGACCAGCTAATCCAAGCCATATATATAGATATATAGATATAGGTATATATAACAAATATGCTAATCTATAATATACTTGAGAGTGGTAGCATAGCTTTTGTTTCTATATTATGTATATATTTGCTCTTCTAATGACAGTCTGACTCTATAAATTCATTCTACTTATATGTAATTCTAACCCTTAATATTTGGCAAGATGATTTTTTCTTATATGCAACAAAAATATATTTTAGTTCTTGCTCTACCTTTGAAACTAATCAGTAACCATGTGCCAGTCACCACATGTCAATAATTCTTTGCTTTCTTATCTATAAAAGGAGAGAAGTAATCTGAGGTGTTCTGTAGCGAGCTTCAAATGACTTGTGAGAGCCGACTGTTAAATTTTCAATGTGAACATTTAGCCCTTAGAAATCAGCCAATGCTAAAAGAAAATAGAGGGGGCTTCATTTTGATGAATTTCTAGGCTTTAGAAAGTCATGAAGAAAATTTTAATATTGCAGATTAAATTTAAAGGTTTATTTAATGTCCTTTTTTTTTTTTTTTTTTTTTTTTTTTTAGAAATCCAGTTGCTAAACTTTGATAAGAACAACTCTGGTAGTGATAATATGTGCACAGTGCACCTCACAGAGCCACTGATGAGGAAAATGTTTGATCAATTTGAAATTGCTATGTAAATGCCAATTTTTTTTTTGCTTCTGCTGCTGTTACCATTTATGATTAGGATTAGGATTATTAATTGTCTCATTTTCACCATTTTTGATGGGATTCAGCTCTGGGAAAATTAGTATCCTACCATAATTCTTTGATATTTGGTTTCCTATGTTCTACTGCAAAATAGATAAAGTAAGTGCTTTTTAAAAATTTAAATAAAAGCACAAGTATGAAAGCTTATTTCCATTATGCTTACTGAAAGCATCTTCAGCACAATTTCAGTAAAGAACAGTAGGGATGATATCTTATGATATTGCCCTGTGGTTTTTGTACTCTTATCTAGGACTCTATAATTTCAAAGTGTTTTAGTCCATGTCAAATTAAGTTTACAAGTATCTGATGAGAGATAAAGGATATATTACTGGCCCCTGTCTTAAAAGTAAGGAAATCAAGCACAGAGAGAGTAAATGACCTTCTCAAATTTACACAGGTAGGTAAAAATCACAGATTTTTAGTGTTTCAAGGTTTATATAATCCTTTCTTTTGTAGAATCCAGATTCCTTCAGGACAAAAAAGACTTTGTTTTGTCTTTGTATCTTTGGCAGCAAGCACGATAATATATCAAAATATTGTTGAATTGAGAAACTCAGAAAAAGTAGACATTACACAATTCATTTTCTCTAATAGGTATATATATATATGTATATATATATATATATATATATATATATATATATATATATATATATATATATATATATATATACATATGTGTGTGTATACATATGGACACACATACACTCCCCCATTTAATGCCTTTTATTCATGGCAAGTTCTGGTTTTCCATGAGCATGGATATTTCAAATGCTAACTTGCAGAGAGAGAGAGAGAAAGAGAGAGAGACAGAGAGAAACAGAGAGACAGAGAGAGGCAGACAGACACACAGAGACAGAGACACACAGAGAGGCAGAAACACAAAAGTAGACAAAGACAGAGACAGAGGCTAATTCTTAGTTAAAACATAGACAGTATTTTCAATACATTAATGTATTAAATTAAGTCTCTGGGATCTTATGTACTCAGACATGGCTAAAATGACTAGGACAGAATGATGTGTATTAAAATATACTTGGGACACAGTTATTAGAAACATTAGCGGTCAGGCCAAATGTTGCTCCTCACTTCACTGAACACAAACATCTGCAAGCACTCAACAAAACATGACCATTATCCTATAGTCTTTCTCACTTCAACCAATTTAAAACAGGTGTTACAAAATGAATAGAAAAGAATCAACTGAAATTCAATGTAATCCAAACACCATTTATTAAATCCCTTTGTTCAGATTACTCTTCTAAACATTGGGAGAGATGCAAAGTTTGGATAAAGTGCTGCTCTCTGATTAGTTTCTGCAGAGAAAAGGGGTGTGGATTATTAGGGAGTTGAGACCCAAGGTAAAAGAGAATGTAATAAAAGCATCTAGCCACCCTTGTGAGATCAAGCCCAAAGGACAAGATAAAATATATTCTGTGGAACTAAAAATAACGGCTAATGTGCCTTCTGAGCCAAGTAAAATGATCTTTGAAAGGTAATGAAAAAACTGTAAAAGTAACACAGGATTGAAGAAGGGTAAATGATGTACTGATTTTCTTTAAAAAAAAAAAAAGTAAGAGAACAGATTATGTCAAATACACAGCAGTAACATTGCTCTTGACACCTCAGTTTTATATATATATATAAATACACACATATATGAATGTGTGTATATGCATGTAGATATGTGTGTAGATACATATACATATAAGCACATATACTCATGCATATGTATTTATATATGTGTTTGTATGTATATGTGTCGTGTGTGTGTAAGTATGATGAAAGTGTTGCCTAATATATCTCTAGAAAAGGAACTAGAAATCAGAAAGATGAGATCTAGCTTCACTAAGAACAGGTCATGCTAGAACCATCCTTCCTTTGATAGAGTTATTGGGATGATGGATCAAAGAATGTTGAATATATAGTTTCCTTAGATTTTAGGCAAGCATTTGACAAAACTCTCTTGTTATTTTTGTGGATAAGATAGAGAGATAGGGAATAAACAAGAACATAGTGAAGTGGATTTAGAACTGATTGAATAGCTGGGATCAATGAATAGCCACATATGCTTAATGTGAAGTTGGGAGGGCTTCAATGAAGTGCCTCTGAGATCTCTTCTTGGACCTGTAGTGCTTATTGTTTGTTGTCATTGAAACACTTGGTTGCCATACTGATCAACCTGCAGATTACACAAAGTTGACTACCTCAATGGGTGACAATTTCATTATCACAAAAGATTCTGACAGTCTAAAAGATAAGGTCAAATCTAATGAGATAAAAACTAATAACAAAATGAGGTTCAAAAAAGCAACCTCACAATTATAAAATGCATGAAGGCATGTCTATACAGAATTGATTTGAAAAATAGCTTGAGGTTTTAGTATACTAAGACCTCCTAATGGATCATCATTGTGACAGCCAAAGCTGTTATGATTCTAGGCTGTTTTGATAAAGACATTGTGTTCAGGACTAGCATGGTGACACTCTTAACTGTCTTACTGTCTCCTGTTCACATTATATCTGGAATATTCTGTTCCACTTTGGACCCCATATTTTAGGAATCACATTGATAAGCCAGAGG